>NW_025397908.1:0-1056 GCF_016433145.1 Gracilinanus agilis | reverse complement strand
GTCTCTCTATTCTTCTCCCTCCTACTCTTTCACTCCCTCTCTGTCTTTCTCCTTCTTTTTCTCAATCTCCTTTTTTCTTTGCCTGTCTCTATCCCTCTGTTTCTCTTTTACTCTAGCTGTTTCTAGCTTATTCTAGATCTCTATATCTACATCCTTCTCCCTCTGCCTCTCTATTGGTTTCTCTGCCTCTCTTTTACTCTGTCTCTATTTTATTCTATCTCTACTTTTCTCCATTCTCAGTCTTTCTCTATGTTTCTATGTTTTTCCCTCCTTCACTTTCCTTCTCTCTGATTCTCTTTCTCTCTCCTTCCTTCTCTTGACCCCTTCTTGCTCTCTCCCTACATCTCTGTCTCTATCCTCCTCTCTCTGTGTTGTCTGCCTCCTTCTCCCTCAATCCCTTTTTCTTTCCTTCCCTTCTCCCTTTCTCTTTCTGTGTTTCCACTGCTTTTTCTCTCCCCCTTTCACAGTCACTCTCTCATTCTGTCTAATTTTTTCTCAGTTCCTCTCCCTCTTGATAGGTGTCTGTCTCCCTGAGACTCTGATTCTATCTGTTATGTTTCTCATCTCTTGTTGTCTCTGTCTCCCTATCTCTCTGTCACTCTATCCATCACTCCCACACTTGTGCTATGACTCTCTCTCCCACTCTTTCTGTGCTTCTCTTTTTCCCCATGACTCTTCCCCGGGTTCTTTCTACCTCTCTTTCTCCCTTCTGTACCACTCTATCTACCCACCTCTGTACCTGTCTTTCTCCCTCTATCGAATCCCTATCATTTTGTCTCTTCCTCTATGCTCTTCCTTTCTCTCATTCACTATCTTTCTTTCCCTCCCCCTCTGTCTCTCCAGTCTCTTCCACTATTTATTTCCTCTCTCATTCTCTATCGCTTTCTTTCACTGTTTCTGAGTCTCTCTGTTCCTTTTGTCTTTTGTTCCACCTCTCTCTTTTTCTTTCTCTCCCTTTGTCTGTCATGTTATCTTTTTTTTTCTGTCTTCATTTCTCTGTCTCTTTCTCCCCTCTATCTCTGTCCCTGTGGCTGTGTATGGATCTCTGTCTTAAAC
>NW_025397907.1:0-3554 GCF_016433145.1 Gracilinanus agilis | reverse complement strand
ATTCGGGCCCAGCAGGCTCCCCTGACTTGGGCTGGGGGAAGGGGACGGCCACCGGGGGCCTCGCTGAGTCGGTCTCTCTTCGCCATCCGTAACCTTCTGTAAAATGGCCTCCCTTTGCCATCCAGCTCTGGGACTCTCGCCTCTGCACAGCCAGCCACAGGCACTCCAGGCACTCCAGGCACGAGGAGCAGCTAAAGCTCGGCTCTCCGCCTTCCTCGGTCCCACGTCAGCTTCTGTTCTTTGGCCACCTGCCCTGGCTCCCTGCCAGCAGGAGCCTCCAGAGGCTGCTTTTCAGGATGGTCTGTGTCATCCCTGGAGTTCCGGAGGTCCCAGGCGTGGCAGAGTCCCAGGCCAGAGAACAGCGCTGCCCCCAAGAGCCCTACCCACCATCGCCATGTAGTGCATCCGTGGCCGAGGGCTGAAACCGAGTGAATTCCCCTGAAGCCGTGTGATTGCACCCGAGGGAGCGTGGTAGGGGGGGCCCGGGGGGAGCGGCTGGCGGCACTGAGGCCTGCTGCTAATAAGGCCCATATGGATTAGCCATGCACGCAGCCGATGCGATTCAGGTCTGAGAAGGACGAGAGGCCAGGCTGCTTCCTTCCCGGGATGTTGGCACTCGGGAAGTGAAGGCCATTGAGGCGTTTATCCCGGAGAAGAGAAAACTCGGGGGAGACAGCATGGCTGCGTTCTGGTGTCTGAAAGGCCGGCACGTGGCAGAGGGACCCGGCACGGAAGAGTCCCGTCGGGAGCCTAAGCTTGGCCACCTCACCACGATTTGTCAAGATTCCTGGACGGGAATTTCGGACTCTCGAAGGCCGCCGCGTTGTGCTTCTCTTCCCAGTGTGAGGAGCCGCCGTTCAGCCAGAGGGGGAGAGCACAGGCAGCGGGGCCCAGCACCTCGGTACTGCCTAAAAAGCAAGCGAGCGGCTCAGGAGGTTGGAGGAGAGCAGCAGGAAGCAGAAGGAAGCAGGGCAGCAAGCAGGCCAAGGCTGAGCTAGCCAAGGGCATCGGCTCTAGAGAGAAGGGCCTCCTGTGGACCAGGACCACCCGAGAGGGAGGCAGGAACCCAGCCTTTGGATGGACCAAGAAGGTCCAAGCGAACTCGCTCAGCGGCTGGAATCCAGAGGGCCGGGCCACGTTTTTTGCTCCGAGGAGAGCACGGCGGGAGGGAGACTGCTTACCAGGCAACGGGACAAAACCTTGGTTACGTGAAGCGAGGGGGCTTTTACACGGCCGAGACGAGCGAGGACAAAACACGGAGAAAGACTGTGGAGCAGGGAAAATGGAGAGGCGGGAGCAAACAGAGATGCCCGGCAAAGAACCATTCCCCAGCGCACGACTCGTCGAGGGCTGCTTTTCTCCAAAGAAGAACCGCAGGCTATTAGCCACTCGAAAGAATGCTTAGGGGTGAGGTGGGGGGCAGGAAGCAGCCCGACTGAGGTCTCCTAATGTTCCCCTCCAAACTAACACCACGAACCAAACGTCATCAAATTTTCCAATCAAAATCAAACAAAAGGCTGGGGTGAGACATTTTTCCAGCCTGGGACAACTTAGAGGGTGAGCAGGAGAGGTCTGCGACCCCAAGGTGGAGCCCTGTCCCAAGGGCACGTCGTCCATGGCGGCGGCGGCACCACTGGTGGCGGCAGCAGCTTCAGGAGCTCTCGTTTAAGAGGGGGTTGGAGCACTGATCAGAAAGAGGACCCTTTGCTGGCACTGAGGATTGGCAACTCTCTTGCCCATAAGCAGTTCTAGGTCACAACTCCAGGGTGGGGAGGAGTGTTTCTCACAGGTCACAAGGGAGCAGGGGACCTGCTCACAGTTCCAGGGCCAAGGGGAGCACCAGCACTTGTGGCTTTGGAGAGCAGAGGCCCTTCCTGGGTAAAGGCCAGAGCTCAAGCCAGGAGAGCACATCACCTTGGAAGTATAAAAACTTGCAGATCTCCAGGACGAGCTCTGAAAAGGGCAGCCCAAAAGAGATCAGAGCTTTGGATGGGGTCTTCCCAAAGCCAGGTGAGGAGAGCCCAACGTTAACTCAAAGTTCAAAGTCGAGAAATAGACAACAATGTGAAAACAGCTACAACCAAAATCTGAAAGAGAAATGCTAATCAGACGCAAGCACAAGAAGAATTCCTGGAAGAGTTTTGTTTTTTTTTTTTTGTTTTTTTTTTTTAAACCCTCACCTTCTGTCTTGGAGTCAATACTGTGTATTGGCAATGGGTGGGCAATGGGGGTCAAGTGACTTGCCCAGGGTCACACAGCTGGGAAGTGTCTGAGGCCAGATTGGAACCCGGGATCTCCCGTCTGTAGGCCTGGCTCTCCATCCACTGAGCTACCCAGCTGCCCCCTCCTGGAAGAGTTTTGTTTTGTTTTTTCAAAGAGATAAGAGTAGTAAAGGAAAGAAAATGGAGTGAAGGAAGAAAAGTAGCAGCTTGAAGAAAACTGAACGGGACGAGAAAGGAACACAGAAAGTGGCCGTGTGCCAGGGCAAATGCAGGCGAGCGGAAGTGTTAAGTGCGCTCTCTTCATATCGAGATGCAATGAAACTACACTTGATCAAGGGCCGCCGGAGCGCACATTAGCAGTTCATTCTAAATGAAATAAGCCGACCCTAAAGAATGAGCAGGTCAAAGAACAAACGTAGAAATAATTTCATTAAAAGAACTCATCGATTCATTCGTAAAACGATTTCACGAGACGGGACGACGGCAACGAGATAACACTGCGAAACGTCTGGGATGTGCCCGCTGCAGACTTTGAGAGAGAAGAAGTCACCTGCTTGGAGTTCGCTTAAGGCAGGGAAACATCCGGGAACCTGGGCCGCCTGGCCAGGCAGTGCTGGTGGGGGCCAAGGAGCCCGGGCACCCATTTACCAAGGTGTTGACATCAGTCCAGAAAAGGGGGAATAAGGGTGTTGGGCGGGCCTGCACTGCCACGGAGGGGAGGGATCGTGAACAAGCATTTGTGTCAGGTGCTGTAAGGCTATCCCATTTGAGACTTAAGGGATGTAAAACCCATTTTACAGTTGAAGAAACTGAGGCAGAGAGGTTCGGTGACTGGCCCAGGGTCTCACATGGTATGTGAGGCTGGATTTGAACTCATGACTTCCAGGCCCAGCACTCTAACAACTATACCACTTAGCTGTTCCCAACTTCTCAGCCCAAAAGGCAGCCACTGGAAGTACCTTAAGGTAGCCTGAGTTTTGCTACTGAAGACCTTCGGGCGGCGGGTTAGACCTTTGCACGCCGTCCTCTCCCCTAAGCCACAGCGTCCGGGGGCTCCCTGCCACCCCCAGGCCCAGAGGAAATTCCATTTGGCTTTTAATCCCTGCGCAACGTGGGCCCTCCGTCCCTCTCCGGGCTCTTTACAGCCATTCCACTGGCCTCCTGGACTGTGCCATCCCACCCTCCGGGCCTCCGCCTTCCAAGTGCCCTTCCCCAGCCTGCTCCGCTCCTCACCTCGGCCGCCTCCCTTGGCTGCTTTCCTTCAAGCCCCATTTAAAACCAAGAAGCCTTTCCTGATCCCTCTTGGGGTGATGCCTTCCCTTCCCTCCGAGA
>NW_025397906.1:0-2330 GCF_016433145.1 Gracilinanus agilis | reverse complement strand
ATATATATGTGTATATATATATATATATAAATATATAAACCTTTACCTTCTGTCTTAGAATCAATACTGTGTATTGGTTCCAAGGCAGAAGGGCGGTAAGGGCTAGGCAACAGGGATTGAGTGACTTGCCCAGGGTCACCCAGCTAGGAAGTGTTCAAGGCCAGATATGAACCTATGACCTCCCGTTTCTAGCTCTGGCTCTCAATCCACTGAGCTACCCAGCTGCCCCCTATTGTTATATTTTGATTTAAAACAAGAATAAAGTGAAAATGCTCGCTCACACAAATACATGGTAGAAAATAGTAGGAGAGTTTTGTAGGGTCTCTTGCTGTGGAATAGAAATTCATTTTTACTTTTAGTCATCTAACCAATTGATTAAATGAATAACTATTTGTCACCTAAAATATTTGCTTTTCTTCTGGGCAACAAATGTTAAACGAATGATAAATGTGTTTAAAGTTCAATTATATAAATCCTTTATTTTAAATAATATTTATCTGTAAACTAACATTTGTAATAAAAGAAACTCTTCATATGTGACTTTCTTTTCTTTTACCAGTGGCAATCTCATACAAACTCTACTAAACAACTATCCATTGGCACCAACCAGTTCATTTGAAAATCTGTCTTTTGGGGGCAGCAAGCAGCCTCAGTGGATTGAGAGCCAAGTCCAGAGATGGTTGGTACAAGGTTCAAATCTGGCCTCAGACACTTCCCAGCTCTGTGACCCTGGGCAAGTCACTTGACCCCCATTGCCTACCCTTACCACTCTTCTGCCTTGGAACCAAGACACAGTATTGATTCTAAGATGGAAGGTAAGGATTAAAAAATAAAAGAAAGAAAATCCGCCACATAGAAGAAGAATAAACATAAATGGAGAATGAATATAAATAGAAAAATAGCTTTAATTCTGCAATTAGAAGGAATATAAAGTTTGTTCCTAGGGTGCATGGAATATTTGGGAGGGACTAGCACTTTTGGGATGAAGGCTTGCCAAGTGGTCTTTTCAAAGCTGTTCATTTACCTTTGGTGTCCACCTCTTATCCACCTCTCATCTGTGGCTCCAAGAAGCCATAGCATACGCAGTGCTCACAGCCTGATAAAACTGTCTTGGCATGTGGCTAAACCAAGTTGAGGGTAAACAGCAAACTTCAAAGTTGTCAGTGTCTACCGGTCATCTACCCCAGGCATGTGAAGACTTCCCCTAGTGGAAGGGATGGAGGAGAACAATTTGTTCAGTGGCCATGAAGGCAGCTGAAATAGATGCTATGGAGCTGCTCAGAGTGACAAAGAAGCCACCATCATCCCCTGCATCCTGGGCCATCGCCAGTCATCCCAACTTTCGTCCTGCTACTAGACTTGGATAACTCTGGAAGAGACAGTGAGGGTGAAGACCTTATGCAGCTCTGCTTCACTTAAATCCAATCTAGGAGGGAATCAAGGCATTACCCCATGACGTTATCAGCCCTTTTCACAACGACAACATAACTTATTTCTGTAGAATGTCTGTGATAATTTCAAGATGGTTCGTGATGGGCACTCTCAGAGATCCCTGTTTCCAAACTCCTTGACACATGTAAATGCTTGTAATATCTTGAACATGTGATTACCTAACAGATTAGGTATGATGACAGGGAAGGGAATGAAGGGGCTACTCTGGTGATGAATAAAATGTTATTAATGCAGATTAAAAGGGTGCTGGGGCACATGCTCCCCTCAGATAGCCTGTTGTTAAACATTTACCATCATACTCCTGGTTGGAAGAGACCTCAGAAATCAACCAGTTTCTCTCATTTTATGGAAAGGAGACATGACTTGCCCAAGATCACACAGTGACTGGGTAGTTAGGTCTCAAACTCTTTTGACTCCAAGATCAAAGCTCTTTCTACTATATCACTATTTGAAGAGATCATTGAATTGGCTGACCTCTCAGGTTCATTAGTGGCTAGATGGACCAGGGGATACCATGCTGAGCCTGGAGTCAGGAGGACCTGAGTTCAAATGCATCCATGGACACTTATTAGCTGGGTGACCCTGGGCTAGTCCATGCAGCTGCTGTTTACCTCAGTTTTCTCAACAATAAAATGTGGATAATAATAGCATCTCCCTCCCAGGGTTGTTTTGAGAATCAAATGAGATATTTGTAAAGCACTTAGTACTCCTTAACTCATATCAGCTGCTTGATAAAATGTTTATTTCCAGAGGCAGCTAGGTAGCACAGTGGACAGAGCACCTAACCCACTCTTCCTTTCTTCCTCCCTCCCTCCCTCCCTCCCTTCCTTTCTTCCTTCCTTCCTTCCTTCCTTCCTTCCTTCCTTCCTTCCTTCCTT
>NW_025397905.1:0-12065 GCF_016433145.1 Gracilinanus agilis | reverse complement strand
ATATATATATATATATATATATATACATATATATAGTATCTTGCATACTTAAAAAAACCCTTAAGTATATCAAGTATCATAGATATCTTAATTATTTGAATTATCACTTTTCTAAGTATGAGTATATTCAACTGAACCTTATTGAAATCCTTAAGTTTTCACTTTACCTTTAACTGCTTTTCTTTAATGTTGTATGGACTCATCAAATTTTCTTACAACTCTCTTTGTTTAGGCAAAATTAAATCATAAGTTCCTCTATTTTATTAAACGTCACTTTTTTCCCCTTTGGAAAAAGTTTTTCTAGATATATAATTTTTATTTGTAGTCCCAGGTCTTTTCTCTTTGGGGATAACATATTTAATGCTTTCTTGTGTTTTAGTGTAGAAGCTTGGAGGTCTTCTTAAATCTTGATTGTGGCTTTTTATATTTAATTATTAAATTATATTTAAACCCTTACCTTCCATCTTAGAATCAATACTATGTGTTGGTTCCAAGGCAGAAGAGTGGTAAGGGATAGGCAATAGAGGTTAAGTGACTTGCCCAGGGACACACAGCTAAGAAGTGTCTAAGGTCATATTTGAACCCAGTACCTCTCATCTCCAGGCCTGGCTCTTAATCCACTGAGCCACCCAGCTGCCCCTTCCTATTCTGATCATTTCCCTCTGGATTCTTTTGGTTTGTTTTTGTTTGTTTGTTTGTTTGTTTTTTTCCCTAGCCTGTAAATTTAGGAATTTAGCTTTAATAGTCCTAGCTATATTATTTTTGATTCTTTTTTCAAAAGGTGATTTGTGGATTCACTCAATTACTATTTTTCTCTCTCTTGGATATCAATGCATTTTTCCCCTGATGATTCCTAATGATAAGATGTCCAGACTATTTTTTTTCTTAATTGTGGCTTTCAGGTATTCCTAGGATTCTTAGATGATGTTTCCTATACCTATTTTCCAGATGAGTTATTTGTCCAGTGATTTATTTTAGATTTTTTTCTATTTTTTAATTCTTTTGACTGTCATTTTTCTTAATGTTTAATCTAATTTGTAAGGAATTGTATTCTTCCTTGAGTTTTTTGTGTTATTTCCATTTGGTCAATCCTTCTCTTTAGAATAGTTTCTTCATTTTGTTTATTTTTGCCTTCATTTCCATTTGATCCATTCAATTCTCAGGGAGTTGTTTCCTTTAATGTATTTTGGGGCCTCCATTTTGTTTTGCTCTATTCTAGACTGGGGGGGAGTTGATTTCTTTAGTGATTTTTCCCCCAGGTGTTTTTTTTTTCTGTCAATTCTCTTAATTTTTTTTTCTTTTCAAATCCTTTCAAAAGTTCTTATGGGGCCAGACCTTTCTTTGGAGTTTTCATGTTTCTCTTTTGCTTTGTTTTCCTTTTGTGAGTTTTTATTTTGGTATTTCTAGTCATTAAAATAACTTTTTAGGTCAGGTTTTTTCTTTGCTTTTCACTCATTTTTCTAGTCATTTCCCTCCCTATTACCTTGTCTATCTGTGACTTTCTTCTCTTTTTCTGGAAAGAGAAAACACTGCTCTAAGCTTACAGAGTACTCTTCTCTGGTTTTTGGATTAGACCTACTTACCTTTGTTTCCCAGGATGTGTCTGTTGAGCAGGTGAAGCAACTGAATTGCTCTGGGGAAGCTTATAACTGTTTTGTCCATCTAGATTCAGCACCCAATTTTACCAGTTCTCTTTTTATGTGGGCTGGGTTCGTCCCTGCTCTGCTCCTTCCATGCCTCTGCCAATTCATTTGGTCTGGGCAGGTCCCTTTCCCTGGTCCAGGCTCCCTCAGATATTCTGCTGCTTTGCTTCCTCAGGGGCTCTGCTGTCCTGTGGAAATGAGTGAGTTCCTGTTCCCAGTCTTTGCTTCTGTACTGAGTGTCTTAGCCTGGGCTGTTTCCCACCTCTACAGTTTTGCTGCCTCAGGGACTTTGCAACCTCATAGGAGTGAAGAGGTTTTCTGCTCTCTCTGACTTTGCTACCCATGCAAAGTGGCTTAGGCTGGCTCAGAACTCCACTGTGCTGCTTTTGCTGCCTCAGGTGCTCTTCTGCCATTTGGGGGTGTGTAGACTCCTGTCCTCTGCCTTGACTGTTTGTGCAGAGTAGCTCAGGCTGGTCTGGGTTTTTTTAGAAAGGGAATGTGGATTATAATGTATAAAATATAAGACAACCAAAGAAAAATTAAAATTGCCTCATCAAAAAAGTAGGAAAGAGGCTAGAAAGTCTTAGGACATTTGACTAAGAGCTTAAAAACCATCTCTGCCTTTGCTACCCATCTTCCATTCCCTCTTTACAAAAGTTTCTCTTTACTGCCTTTGAATTATGACTCCTACATAGGTATAGGCAGTGCAGTTGCCAAACAGTATCTGTTCCTGCATCTAGTGCAAGCACAGGGATCTCCAATAGCCTCTTTCTGACCAATGGCCAGATCCCTTTACCATTTCTGTTTTCCAGCTAGTCCTATCGCTGATAGTTTATCCATGGGAACTCCAGGCTAGCCTCCATATGTGTCATAGAGCTCTCTTTTCAATTCTAAATTGTTTTGGAAAATATTCTGACTTTTGTTGACTCTGCAACCACAGGATGCAATTTGAGGTGTTATTTTAAAGTTGTCTGGAGGGTGACTCTGGGACAGCTTATTCCAGCACTTTCTTTACTGTGCAATATTCATATCATAGGTTCTACTTTTTCAAAATTTATCAATTTGAATAAAATAGAATCCTAGAAATTTTTAGAGTTAAAATAGAGAAGGATCATAATACAATTCTTTTTTTTTCAGATTCGGAGTACTTTTTAAAATCTAATTTTATAAAAAAGATAGTTTAAACGAACCTACCAGGATTCCTACAAGCTATAATTATAGCTTGACTAGAACAGAAATACATAATAATATATGTATTAATCATTTAAATACATAATAAGAAATACTTAGGGCCACAAGATATTTTATCATCATTTTATTAATATTTATAAATATCTTGGTTGCCTCAAGGCAAAGGCAATTCAAACATAAAGCTATAAAGGGGAAGTGTGTTGAGACTTAATGGCATCATGAAATTAAAGCTGAATATCATATTTAAATCTTTTAGCAACTGTACAATACCAACCAGTGCCTAATTTAGAAATGGAAAGTGGATTGTAATGTATAAAATATAAGACAACCAAAGAAAAATTAAAATTGCATCATCAAAAAAGTAGGAAAGAGGCTAGAAATCCTTAGGATTAAGAGATTAAAAATCTAAATAAATCCTTTTTTGGAAAAAAAGCAGAAAATAAGTTGCCAAGTAAAAGTCTGACAACAAGTCTATACCATTGGATGCTACAAATATAGCTAAACATTTCTTATTTTTGTATGAAGACTATGAAATAACTGAGATTCCAGATGGATTTAAAGATCTTTTATGGGCAAATTATACATCAATTCCCACAGCAGTGTGTGAATAAATACTGAATAGAGTCATGAAGTTTTGGGTGTGGGCATACTTGTGTATGTATGTGTGTGTGTGTGCATGCATGGAAATGGAAATATTTGGTATGCCAATTTTGTATGAGGTCATTACCATTGGAAGCTAAAGATTAAGGAAAAAGAGGACAAAGTTGGGAGAAGGAATCAGACAAACTAAATGATACATTGAAAACTTTGACTACATTTGGAATTTTCTTTGGGCCTTTCATTTCTGCAAAGGGATGCAGATGGAATATCTTCTCATATCTTTTCTTTAGAGTCATATTTATTCTTCCTAATTTTATATTAAATGTTTGTGGTCATTTCCCCCAAATTACATTTTTCTATTTTTTTGCATATATACCTTTCTTTGCTAAATTTTCTAAAGGGGTTATACCTGAGGAACTTGATTAATGTAAATCATTCCATTCACTGACTAAAATTGTACAACATTATAGAATATAAAATGTTGGCACCTACTAGAAACCCACCATGATATGACTTGAGATTTAGATTGTATATGAAAAGTTCATTTATTTTCATGATTTGACAGACTATAAATCATCAAGCTAAAAATACAAATCTCAAAGTACCTTGGAGAACGTAACCAATATACTCCTGGAATTCAACCATTATTATAGAAAAAACTATTGCCCCATTGTACATATAATATTGATATCAAAACCTTTAAAATGAAGTTTTTAATAGATATCATCATCTAATTTTGATTTAGTTAATTTCAATCTCCAGACTAAATGAAGGGAAAAAGTTTGCAAAATAGAAAAATCAAAAAAACAAAACAAAAAAAAACAAACAAACAAAATGATTGCAGAATATGATGATACACTTCTCATGCTATGTCTGCTATTAAAACTACACTGAGGATGCTGTTGGTGAAGCAATGGAAGATAAGCTTATATCCTAACATATTTTAATCAAACTTAATGAGCAGGTATTTTTATCAACTTTTTCAAGTAATCTAGAGAACATTAATAGAAGGATCGTGATTTTAAAAGGGCCACTTTATACTAGTACTTTGTTAATATAGATAAGAAATACCAGAAAAAATAGAAAAAGAATGAGATATCAATATCAAAAAAATTTAGAATGAAGCAATGTTCCTGGAATTAAAAAAAATGAACCATAAAACAACAGTGACAACAAAGAGGCCTATTATTACTCTCTAAATTTCTCCTTCCCAATAAAGAATATTTGGTTTGAACTCTTCAGTTCATATCATAATTGTTTCATTCTAACTGTCAAAAGGACTCTATTCATGAATACCTATCAGATATGGGTTTTTAGCCATAAGGTGACATTCGAGTATATTTTGTCATTAATCTCTCTCTCTCTAAAGTCTAATATTTGTTTCATCTTTTAGCCATATTTTTAAAAATTATCTTTTTCCCCCAAGGTTCCCTTCTTTTCTATTTCATAGTAATCCTGAGTCCCAGATGATTTCTCGATTCTTTCCTTCTTCAAGATTTTAAAAACAAATCTAAAGAAGGATAAAAATGTGATAGATACTCAGATCAGAAAAGAGGTCTTTAAGAAACTAAATAAATTTTCATACTTTGGTCTTGTGTTGATTCTTACCCAGGCTTGAGTCACTTAACTCAGGTGTTAAAATAGGCTGAAACTTTAAACATTACAGAAATAATTACAAAAATGATAATAATAACAGTAATCTCACCAAACTCTTTACTTTGTTAGGTCCCCAGACACGATGGAATGCTCACTATTTCCTCACTAGACTCTACCAAACCATTTTAAAAGTTACGGTTATTTCTCCCAAATTCCCAATCGTTTTAATCGTGCCAATGAGTCTTCTCCTGTTGGTCAGAATTAGCACCAGAGGAACAGATATCTGCAATATAAAGTTATTTTTTCATTTTTCTAAAATATTAAATTTATTCAGATAATTCAAAAACATAAAATGATATATAGATAAAGAGTTGTGTATCTGGAAAGATACTGATCCCATATTATACAATTACTACCTGGGTGCTTTTACTAAATACTCCCTATACACAAACATGATGCTAAACACTTGTAATAAAAAGAAAAATTGCAAACAATCCCTGCTCTCAAGGAGTTTGCATCCTCATGGTGTAGACATCTTATAAATGGAGACAAATTAAGGTTCCATATAGAATAGGTGGAAGTTAACTTTATGGGGGATTTACTTTACCACCCTCAGCCTCAGTTCTCTATGTTTTTCTATGAAGGTATTGATCTAGTTGACTTTCCAGGTTCCTTCCAGTTCTTTATCTATGATCCTGTGACGCTATTAACATGTATCTTTCTCTGTGTCTTTACAATGACTCACCATATCTAATTTCATTGGATCTTCACCTACCATGAAGATAATGCTGTTACGAGAAGAAGATTTATGATCCTTCATTTTTGGAACTTTATCCAGTAAGACAAGTCACAAACCATCTATGTTCAAGTAAATACATTCCATTGAGTTATCTCATACCCAAAATGTATAATGACTTATTCAGGATCATATAGCTAGTAAGTGTCACACAGGATTTGAACTTAGTGTTTCTAGACTCCAAGACCAACACTTGATCCATATAACAGGTCACATGACATTTTCTATGGAAATTCATTTCAATTTTTGAAACTTTTATTGATGTCAAAGGATAATGTGAAGTGCTGAGGAAATGAATGCAAAAACTGAAAGTATATATCATTCAGAAGCTTACATTTAATTTTATCTTGAGTCAATATTTATTGACTCAAACTATAAGTTATCCAAAAAAAGAAAGACATTGAATAAAATTGTTTTGTAAGCAGGATTTTAGCCACTGGTCACCACGAGAAAATGCTGTGGTTCTAATCTGAGCATTGCATGTATGTAGACGCCACCCATAGATTTTAGGAGACTTCAGGTCATTGATTTTTGACAACAAAACTAAAAGTTTTAAAGGACTCCAATGATCACAGTGTCTTTAAGAATGAAGAAAGTAAGCTACATAAAGATAAAAAAAAAACACCTTTACTTAGGTCATTTTTAAGTAAGTGACAATGAAAATAAATGAATTTCAATACTACCATTTCCTACCTGCTGCTTTGACTTATTTATCATAGTGTCTATACTTCAAATTCTCTTTTCAGAGTTCTAGTGTTTAAAAGTTACGATTGTACATATTCCTTTTGTCAATTCCTCTTGGTATTCTCTAAGCGATGCCCACAATGGTTTGTTTTTTTACCTTTGTACTGTAACAGAAATTATTATCTGAATCTCAATGGGGGTCTGCTAAAGAAATCAAAATGTAGAAAACAGATGAGGTGAGGAGGAATAGAATAGATACCTAGAAAAATCAAGTATTCTTCTTTCATTGTTATTTTTGTTCATTAAGACCATATATTACAACTTCCATTTCCAGCACCTAAGTGATTATTTCTGTCCATTATCCCACCATATTTGTCCTCTGAATATGATTTTGGTTGAGTTAGAGAATTTTGTTCAATAAATAAAACAAACTCAAAACAACAATATAAAAAGTAGGACATAGCAGAATTAAAGTAAGCTTCAGAGTCAGAAAAATCTAAATTGTGGGGCCAGCTGGGTAGCTCAGTAAATTGAGAGCCAGGCCTAGAGATGGGAGGTCCTCGGTTCAAATCTGGCCTCAGACTCTTCCCAGCTGTGTGACCCTGGGCAAGTCACTTGACCCCCATTGCCTACCCTGACCACCCTTCTGCCTTGGAGCCAATACACTGTATTGACTCCAAGACAGAAGTTAAGGGTTTAAAAAAAAACAAACCTAAATGGTATTCTTCTCCCTGACAAAGGCTGGCTATGTGCTATCAGGCCAGTTATTTAATCTTTGAATCTTCTCAATTGATTTTCTAAGGCAAAATTTGGACAAAGTTGTTGGTCTGCTTTGATGGAAAGGGTTCCGTCATCTAGTGAAGTTCTCAACACTGATTAAGTCAAAAGTCCACAGCAAAATTAATTATAATAATTGAAAGTATAATAGTTATAGAAGTAGAATAGATTAAAGGATTAGAGGGCAGGCTTTAGGGATTTTTAATTTCAAATTTGTGCTCAGAAAACAGCTGTATTACCTTCAAAGAGTCACTAACTTTCTAAAACTGCAAGTAGCAAAGATGTTGCTGTCTGCTTGGGCTGATTTCATTTCTTGAGTGGGACTTCCCCACATCAGCAAAATCACAAGTCTGGTCAAATAAATAATTACTGATAATGATAATATTACATTTATCTAACAATTTAATTTTGCCAAGTACTTTGCAAAGTGGGAACCAGTTGATGATAATGAATGGAATGATGATCAAAGTGTTAGGAAAATGGGATTTTTAATTCTGCCTCCCATATTTCTTAGTTGTGTGATGTTGGATAAGTCACTTAATGTCTTATGTGAGGAACGGCTGGAATAAAATTCATAAAGTGCATTGACTGGAAATATTTCAAAGTATAATATAAACATTAGCAATGACTATTATCATCATCATATCATTTTTTTTAAGATCTAAAGTAGATCTTCTTACTCATTTCAATTCCTATCATTCAATTTTAACTGGAAAAATTGTCAGTTTGGTCACTGCTAAATATTTAGTCTCCATCTTTAGGTATCATTTATTTGATATTTTGCTATTAGCAATAGCCAGATAGGCGCAGCTTTTGGCTTATGTGACCAGCCATCCAGGCTCCCTACCATGAATCCATGACTCCTTCCTATTTTAATAGAGATAATCATCAGAATTTATGTTTGATGGAATGAAAAACTTTGTGTTTACTTCCACTTGGGAATGGGCAAAGCACTAATCCATGTATGGATGATTAAATTGGACACCTTCCCTCTGTACAGTCATAATTGCAAAAATCCTGAGCAAAACTTGCTGCCCAGGCATAACCAAGCCCCGGTGCCTTATTCTTGGCAATCGTAAGGCAGAACAGAAGCAGCCCTGGAAGCTGTTCTTAATCTTATGAAACAGTCATTTTCCTTCCTGGACAGCAGCAACTCCCCTCGACAATGATAATCTCCAGTGCAAGGCAGCACTAACTCAAACACCAGCCACAGGAGTGCTTATTACCAGCCCCAGCAGGGTCACTCCTCATTCCTTGGCAGCAGGAGCTTTTCACCTGGTGAGATTTTTTGAAAAATCTCAGGCAATCATTATTTTCATCCTTTACCATTATCCATTTGCCCCAACAAAACTCCTTAGTCTACTTTTTTCTGACCTTCCCAAAGAGTGGGGGAGTTTCTTTGGATTGCCCCTTAATAACTTGGTTTTTATTCATTATGCTGATGCTCTTCCATATACAATGACATCCTGGAGAGTCAATTTGATCTCTACCATTCTCAGTGTATCCCATACATTCAGGAACCTCTCCAATAATACAAGCAGAAACATAGAATCAAAAGATTATTGATTTAGTACTGTATGAAATCTTTAAGTCCAACCCCCTCGTTTAAAAAAAAAAAAGAGGAAATGGAGATACAGAAAGTGTTTAAGACAGTATTTGAACTCAGATCTTTTTGGTTCCTAATCTAATTTCCTATTTACTACACCACACCGTGTATATATATTAAATGATAAATGCAGCTATGTATTCATTCAGTGGTAGATGTGTGAGGGGGTGAAGGGATGAAGGTAGGAGGATTGGAGGAATGGGAGAAAGGAGAGAGGAAGGTAGAGGAAGGGAAAGGAAGGGAGCAGTCCCAGCCCCAGCAGGGGGAAATTGACCAGAGCCCTTTGGGGCTCAAATAAAAGATCAGAGGACAACTTCAGGGTTTAGAATAGCTAGGTTTTATTTAATTATAAAGGGGATGGTCTAGGAAAACTAGGAGGTAGATAGAAAGGGAAAAAGGCACCAAGAGAGAGAGATCAGGGTAGATAGCATCAGCCAGCCTCTAGGTTAGCCTCTAGGTTCGAGAAAGCAGAGAACAAAAAGGCACCAAACTTTCTCTTTTATACTTTCTCAGACACCTCCCACAAAGGAAGTGGGAGGTATTGGGGAAAGTTGTAGCAGGGAGCCCTGGGAGACATAATCTTCCAGGGCTTACAATAATTTCAAATGACACAGATGTGACACTGAGCCAGTGTATACTTAAATGTGATTTAATGGATATAGTGCCTGAATTAAGCTCAAGAACACTGGAGTTGAAAATCCCTCCTCAAATATTAAGTACATAGTTATCTATACACAAATTTATATAAGTGAACTATAAGGGTTTTATGTTTTCTTTCCAATCTGGAAAATGGAATAATAATACTTCTAGTTCCCATTTTACTGGGTTTTTTTTAGTTTTGTTTTTCTTTTTTCTTTCATTTTTTGACTCTTGTGCTTCCTTTCTCTCCCCACCACAACCTTTCTAAAGGGGTTATACCTAAGGAACTTGATTAATGTAAATTATTCCATGCACTGACTAAAACTGTTCATCATTATAGGATATAAAAATATTGGCACCTACTAGAAACTTCCTTTCCTTTCTAGGTCTTCTTACTTCATCCAGGTTGGAGATTCAGTGGACACATGCAATCTTTATCCCAATGATGACGGGACAGACATTTTAACTTGCTCCATTTTTCCTGACTTGAGCTTGTTCGTTAGCTTCTTAGGTAGTCTGATTCTCCAGTAGCCTCACATATTGGTGTTGAAATTATTTAGAAACCTGATTGGCTTTAGTGCTGCTGGCTGAGCTACAGCATCAGTATCCCCCAGGATGAGGGACTACAGGTATATGCCATCAGGTTCAGTTATTCTTCGTTGTTATCCTAACTCTTTTGCCTTCTGGAATGTCATAGTCCATGCACATTTCTTTTTTAATCAGACAACATAATACATTTGTTTACCACATGTACTAATTAATATAATCCTCCAGAGTCTTTCCATGGCTTTTCAATGTTTTTCTTAGGCCATTTTTTACCACAGATATTTCTGATACCTGTCCTTAGGAGTAACCCTAAATACTGCCACTTTTCTGCCTATAATCCTTACCAAAGAAAGAGCAGCATTCCATACTATTGTGTCAGCGTACTGAAATGTATTTCTCCAGCATAATTTGGAAGAGAGAATTCACTGATGGTGTTTACAGCATATACAAATTGAAAAATATTCTGTTCTGTTATGGTTGCTCTATTTGTTGAATTCTCAACATCAAATTCAAAAAATCTTTCCAGAATTCCAATATAAGACTATTCAGATCTGTTACAGTCTTATGATGTTGGGATTGTGTTCACCTCACCATCTATTTCATTATTAAGTAACTGCAGTTTGGGTTGTGTCAATTTTCAATTTCATTTTTGTTTTTTGAAGGTAGCTCTCAGTGTATGTCAAGATTTTTTAAAAAAAGTAGCTGTGGACTTTGCCAAAAGCTCTTTATTTAATCTCTTGTTTCTAAAAATATCATTCCATATTTTTACAGTGTTCTGTATAAAGTAATCGTCGGAGATGAAACCCAGATGTGCTCACAAAGATGTAAAGCTAATAGTGCATCAAGGCAAAAAAGTATCAACTTGCCATAAACCCAACACCAATGTTCCTTCATCTTTATATTGAATAAAATTATATAATGAAATAACAAATAATAGTAAATCATGAATCATATAATAAAACATTAAATTTGAAATGCTTCAGACCTATAATTTTATAACTATATGAAGACTATAGAACAATAAAGGTATGCAATTTGCTTCAATTTAGAGTGATCTTAGAGGGTTGTTTGAAATATTTAGTGTAAGTTGCTTGGAGTCACACCATCAACATTTTTCAGAAGGAAGACTTGCATGCAGTGCTTCCCTACACCAAGGAAATGCTTCTGTCTTTCTACCACTGATTCTCTTTATTTAGTCATGTCTTTACTGAAATTGTCTTTGTTTTCAGTTTACAAATTCTGTTTCTTACCTACTGGGCTCTGGTGGGACTATGTTTTCTCATTGTTGATAAACTCTCATTTCTGTTACTGTCAGGCATTATGTGGTCATCAAAGAGTAATAGGGGAAAAGTGACCCGTCATGTATCTACTTTCTCAATGGCAATTTAGACAATGAAAATGGAATGGGATGAAGTTCTTTGTTTATGAAGTAAGTTCATTTCCTTTTCAAGAAAAGAAGATAATTACCAAAAACTTATAATGTTCTCCAGGCACTAGAAACATCAAAGAGATATTTCATTGTGTATCGAAGAACATAGTGCTACATGGTCTAATGCAAAATGAAACAAAATAAAATAAACAAAAACTCTAGAATTACTTCAATCCAAGATATGTAATCTGGTCAAATAATGATCAAAATTTTGCTGTCTTCTGATGACCACTGATTATGTGGGAGTCAGGTTACAATAATAATCCTTGGGTCTCAGAAACATTTTAACTACACCTCAGTTTTTAGACTTGAATATGAATTGAATTTCCCAAGTTCCACAGAAAGAGACTTCCTAAATCTTTCAAAAAATTTTTTTCATGTTTTTAACACCATGGATGTTAACCTTTGAGAAAACATGAACAGCGGAGTTTTCAGAAAATTCAAGTTGAGAGAACATTGGCTTGGACATTCATACCTGGAAGTGACAGGTAGGATGGGGTGGATAAGGGAGGAGTTTTATATAAAAATAAAACTCCTCATACATATATATATGTATAT
>NW_025397904.1:0-2134 GCF_016433145.1 Gracilinanus agilis | reverse complement strand
TATATATATATATATATATATACAGAGAGAGAGAGAGAGAAAGAGAGAAGCACAGAGAGAAGTTCAAGTTTTTAATCTGCTTTGTTATTCAGTGGTTCCCAAAGTGGATGCTACCGCCCTCTGGTGGGTGCTGCAGTGATCCGGGGAACAGTGATGACCACAGGTGCATTTATCTTTCCTATTAATTGCTATTAAAATGTTTAAAAATTTAATTTCCAGAGGGCTAAATAATATTTTTTCTGGAAAGGGGGCGGTAGGCCAAAAATGTTTGGGAACCACTGTTATGTATGATGCTTTTATGAAAATTAAAATTAGGCATTTAATATCTCTGAAAAACTTAGTCCTTTACTGAACTATATATATTTATGTCATCATTTTATTTTTATTAAATTCAATTATTTTATATAGACTCTTATTTTTACATAACTGAATTGTTCTGATTTTACAATTCTTGTATTTATTTTTGGTTTCTAGGGAAGTGGTACAGGATGGACTTTGAGTCAGGAAAATCAAAGTCAAATGAAATCAGGAAGGATTTATTAAGTTCCTACTATGTGCCAGACATTGTACTAAGTGATGGAGACACAAAGGAAGGCAAAAAAGTATTTGTCCTCAAGGAGTTCAAAGACTAATTTTAGTTTGAATTACAACTGTGTGATCTTGGGCAAATTATTTAACTTCTCTTAGTCTTAGTTTTCTCATCTGTAAAATAGAGAAAATAAAAAACACCTACCACATAGAGGATTTGGGAAGATTAAATGAGATAATGTATATAAAGTTCTTTGTAAACCTTAAAGTATTACATTAATATACCTTATTACTATTATTACTTTTATTTATTTATTTTTCTAGGTTTATCCCAAAATTTTATGAAGATTTCAAATAAAAGCATCTTTTTTATGTAGTTTGCCACTTTTAACTGGATTAAAATTTTTTCTCATAGCTATAATCATGGGAACAACACTGAAAATTCTCTAATTTCATAGTCAAATTATATATGTATAAATATATATGTTCAGCATCCATACATAAATATGTATAAATACATATATGTCACATATGTGTGTATATACATGGTTGTATATATATGGTTGTCTATATATGTGTTATATATTATGTATATGTATATACGCTTATATATATATGCTTATATATATGCATATATATATATATATATATGCACCAGGGAGGATTCTTTGTTTATGCAATTAATGGTGGGAAGCAGAGAATCAGAGTAATTATCAGAATAATTTAAATACTTTTGTCTGAATTATCTGTATTATTCGATATAATTGCTTGTATTTTCTGAAGTGTTACCTCAATTTTCTGCCTTTACTAGTCTTCTGCATAAGAGATAATGAATGTCAAAGGAAATGACTGCATTTCAGGAGGGGAAGGGGGACAAACACATAGCCCCTTTACAGTTCTAATGTGACAGAGGTTTGAGCTCTGAAAAAGTCTGAGAACATTCAGAAGGAAGGAAAGTTTGTACAGGGAAGAAAGACAAATAATAGCCTTGTCTCATCACCTTGACTAGGAAGGAAAGGACCTTGCAATTCCATTTGTTTAAAGAGAGCTAAAGGGAAGCTAGGTGGCATCATGGATAGAATGCAGGGACTGGAGTTAGGAAAACCTGAATTCAAATTCAAGTTCAGATTCTAGCTGTGTGATCCTGGGACAGTCATTTAACCTTGTATGCCTCAGTTTCCTCATATGTAAAATGAGCTGAATAAGGAAATAGCAAATCACTCCAGTATCTTTGCCAAGAAAACCCCCAAATGAGGTTGTAAAAAGTTGGGCATGACTGAATAACAACAAATGTTTAAAATGGAAAACAGAAGGGAATGTGATTTAAAAAAAATTAGGGCCATTATTGTTTGAAATATGCCAATGATGCATAATTGAAGAAAGACTGAATCTGTAGCTGGATGACCTAAAATTGAATTTTTTTTCTTTCATCTTATTAGTCATTCGACTTTGGGTAAATGACTTCATCATTCTAAGTCAAACTTTTTTATTGTGTAAATTCAGAGGATTCAGTAAAATGAACTCTAAGGGCTTCGGCAAACCTATATCTCCAAACCCAGGAAAGTAAAGAAGGAAGGAAGAAAGGAAGGGAGGAAGGGAAGGAGAG
>NW_025397903.1:0-3982 GCF_016433145.1 Gracilinanus agilis | reverse complement strand
CTTTATTTCCTTCCTTCCCTTTGTCCCTCCCTCCTTCCTGCCTCCTTTCTTGGCTCATGCTTGCGTTTCCAATCTTCTCTGAATTATTCATATTTGTCATTTCTTAAGGACAAATAAGATTCTATTTTCCAGGCTCTCAGACTGCATCCTCCCTGTGGGGAGATCTCCAGCCTTTGCTAAAGTCTCACCTTCTGCTTAAAGCCTTTCCCAGGCCTCCATAATCTTCATGCCTTCCCTTTCAGACCCCTCCCCCATTTATCCTGTATCTATCTTTTAAGTTTCTACACCATCATTTATCTGTTGTCTCCCCCATTATCCTGGGAGCCCATTGAGGGTGGATTGCATTTGCCTTTCCTTGTATGGCCAGCTCCTAGCTTGGTGCCTGGTATACAGTAGGTGCTTAATAAATGTCTGTTGAACTGTGGGAGGAGAAACGCAGAAGAAAAACAACTGCTTGATCACATGGGTTGATGGGAATATCATTGGGGATGGAGACACCAAACGATAACTCTAGTCCAGCTATCAATGATATGGAATTAGGTCTTGATCAATGATACACGTGAAACCCAGTGGAATTGTGGGTTGGCTAAGGGGGGTCGGGGGGGTTTGGGGGAGGGGGAAAGAATGTGAAACATGTAAGTAGGGGGAAATACTCAAAATAAAAATAAAAAATAAATGAATGTCTGTTGACTTGACAGCTGGCCGGCTTGTGCTCTTTGCTCTCTTCCCAGGGTGAATGTGTGTTCGTTGCCCCCCTCCATAACCTAGTGCCGAGAATGGCTTTCTCCGCGCTAAACAGCCCAGCCCAGAGAGCAGATGGTGGCGAGCTGTGTCCCAGCTGTGGGCAGCTACATCAAGCCGTGGACAACCACCTCTATAACTTCCAGGATGAGGTAGACGACGAGCTGATGTGCAACATCTGTCTGCAGCCATTGCTCCAGCCTGTGGACACTCCATGTGGCCACACCTACTGCTACCGCTGCCTGGAAAGCTTCCTGCAAGATTCCGATTTCTGCCCCATGGACCGCGAACCTCTGACATTCCCCAGCTGTCGCAAGTCAACCTTGTTGGTGAGAAACCTGCTGGACAAGCTTATCGTCTTCTGTCCTTTCCATCCCGACTGTCTTCTCACCATGCAGAGGTGTGAGCTGGAGGGTCATCTACAGAATAGGTAAGTAATGAGTACTGAGTATGGGTAGAGTCCAAGGCCCTGGGTTTGAATCCTGCTTCTGTGTGGTACTTACTTAACCTGTAGGTCCTCGGGTGAATTATTTTTCCTCTGGGAGGAAGGAAGGAAATAGACGTTTGTTAACCACCTACTATGTGCCAGGCATGATCTCATTGGATCCTCACAACAACTCTGGGAGAGGGTAACTACTATTATTCCCATTTTACAGTTGAGAAAAATAAGACACACAGTGATTTGCCAAGTATCCCACAGCTAGGAAGTATCTGAGATTGGATTTGAACTCAGGTCTTTCCAACTCCAGCCCTAGCACTCTTATATCACCTGTGTCATCTAGGTATTCAGTTTTCTCTTATAAAATGAAAGTGTTAGACTAGGTTGCAGCTTTGAGTCTTCTGATCCCTGGTCAGGAAATCCATGACTTAGTAGGGCTAGGAGACATTTCTTTTTTTTTTAAACCCTCACCTTCCATATTGGAGTCAATACTGGTATTGGCTCCAAGACAGAAGAGTGGTAAGGGCTAGGCAATGGGAGTCAAGTGACTTGTCCAGAGTCACACAGCTGGGAAGCATCTGAGGCCAGATTTGAACCCAGGACCTCCCATCTCTGGGCCTGGCTCTCAATCCACTGAGCCACCCAGCTGCCCCCAGGAGACAGTTCTAAGTGGAAAAAAATGGAGGGAGACAGAGATCAGGGGCAAAAGGTGTCTAATATTTGGAGGGATGACCAAATGAGGGCATCTAAGACATAATGAGGTATTCCTTGAGAGCAGACTGCATTTTAGCTTTTTTCATAGCTCCAGAATTTAGTATGTGCTTGGCACACGGAAAGCACTTAAGTGCTGATTGGCTGATCTACTAAGGAGAGGATAAATAAAGAGCGCCAGTAATACCAAAGTGACTGGATTGGAGGCCAACAAAGAAGCAACATTAGAGGTCAAGATGGAGTGAGCAGGTCACCAGCAAAGAACCCAGCACCCAAGGGGGTCATTGTAGGTCCTAAGAAGTAATTTCCTACACAACACCACCACACACCTACATGGTTGGGGGAATGGAATGATGGAGGGGCAATGTTTTCTTGACACATACTTGAATTTGTTTTTATACTACTGTTACTTTCTAATAATTTATTGCACAGATTGACCCCTATCCCTTCCTATCCAAGAAAATTAGTAAAGTCAAATCAATACATGCTCTAAATAGTTACTGTTGCTACTCTCAATTGGCACACACTATTGTCGGTCTCTGGAGAAGAGGGGAATATGCTTCATCCTCAGTTCTGGAAAATTCAGGATGGGTCATTTGTGCAGTAGGGTGCCAACCTAACAGATGTGATACTTCTCTTTGTGGTTCTAAGGGGTCAAAATGGCCAGATGTTCCTTCCTCCTCTCTTAGTTAAAGCACAAGTTTTGTCCCATCCCCATGATTCATTTATTTTCCTTTTTCTTTATTTATCTGTATAAAATGTTCTTAAACTTTTCCAAGTGTTTTCCCATCCATTATCTCATAGAATCTGCCCTCCTGGGCAGGTCCTTGGGAAGTAAATTGAGAACTAGACGTAGAGGGTCTTTTGATTGCTTCTCGTCTGACAAGGGTAGACTGATATTCACGGTGGATTATGGAGACCAGAGTTACTAAACTGCACATAGTTACTTGGCAATGAATGGTACTTTTGGGGAAAGCAGGAGGCATTAGAAAACTCATGGGCAGCGGGGTGGCAGAACAGATGTAATCTGTGAATCTCTCCCACCCTGAAACATCAGACCGAGAAATTCTACGGCAAATATAGTGTAACCAAAGTTGACACCACAAGAGAAGAAGGCAGAAACGATCCGTAAGGTTAAAAAAAAACCATGAAATACCAGGGAACTTACATTTCTTTCTAATCCCTTCTTTCAAAAGTCTCCTTTCTGGGGGAAACTTGGTAGCTCAGTGGATTGAGAGTCAGGCCTAGAGATGGGAGGTCCCAGGTTCAAATCCGGCCTCAGACACTTCCCAGCTGGGTGACCCTGGACAAGTCACTTGATCCCCATCGCCCACCCTTACCAATCTTCCACTTAGGAGCCAATACAAAGAAATTAAGGGTTTAAAAAAAAAACAAAAAAAAGTCTCCTTTCTCTATCTTTTTTTATTTCAAATTTTTAAAAAGCCTCACCTTCCATCTTAGGATCAATACCATGTATTGGTTCCAAGGCTGAAGAGCAATAAGGGCCAGGCAGTGGGGTAAAGTGACTTGTCCAGGGTCATGCAGCTAGGAAGTATCTTGAGGCCCAATTTGAAACCAGGACTTCTTATCTCTATGCCTGGCTTTCAGTCCACTGAGCCACCCAGCTGACCCTTCTCCGTTCTCTTTTGAAGCATTCCAGAGGTTCTTGAGCCCTTCAAGTTCCCACTGTGCTTCTAAATCACTCCACATGCTGGGCTCAGGATCTGGGCTGGAGTGGCAGGGCAAGTCTCCAGTCCAATCCCTCAACACCAGTGACTCAGCCTTAAGCACTCCTCTTTACCCCCATGAGAGGTAGTAGAGAGAGATCCTGCTTAAGGCCCCAGAAGGAAAGGAAAAATGATTGAAGAGAGTATGGAAGTCGGGATGAGGAGAGAGTCCGCTAGGAAGAAGGGAAGGCACCATGACATGATGGAAGGGATGCTGGGTTTGGAATTGGAGGACTTTGACTTGAACCCGTGTGATTAATTTCTGGACCTCTGAACCCCGATTTCCAGCATCCCACTTCCATCCTCAGTTTTGGAGGTAAAGTTTTTGTATCTCTCTCTCTCTCTCTCTCTCTCTCTCTCTCTC
>NW_025397902.1:0-5137 GCF_016433145.1 Gracilinanus agilis | reverse complement strand
AAGGAAGGAAGGAAGGAAGGAAGGAAGGAAGGAAGGAAGCAGGCGTATATAATTAGAGCTATGCAGAAAGCAGCTGGGTAGGCTTAACTGAACTAGTGTATGGTATCATGAAAATAAGGCTGAATTTGAAATTGGAGGACCTGGGTTCAAATCCCAGCTCTGCTACTTACTAGTTATGTGACCCTAGACAAGTCTAATGATCTCTCTGGGCCTCAGTTTCCTCATCTAAAAAATGAGGGAATTGAACTCAATGATTTCTAAGGTCCCTTCCAGATTCATTCTTTGGTCCTTTGACCCTCTGGATCCTTACAAGTAAATTAAGAAAGACAAGCAGTCCACAGTTCAACTTTAAAAAATAAGGTTTAAAGCTCATCTTCTGGAATTTTGCCAAAGGCATGAATATTTATACTTTCAAACACTGATAAAATGTTGAGCCTCTGCCAGGCACTGCCATTTCCCCTCTTGGAATGTCAGTGCTCTCTGTAAAAGGCAAAGGGTCAATCAAATGGTCTCTGAGGTCCCTTTCAGCTATCATTTCTAGCATCCTCGAATTTTGGAAAAGTTCTTCACACTCACAGATTGGATCCACCAAGGGATGACATACTTGGCAGATCCATTCTTCTAAAACTGTAGCATATAAATCCCCAGTGACATGGAGGGAAGGAAGGAGGACAGGAAGGAAAAAGAAGAAAGAATAATCTGTAATAAGCATCCAATTAACCCTGATGATTCATAGCAAAGGTTTTACTGAAATGACGTGGGATAAACAGTAGTAACAAAATGAGATTCCCCCTAACCTTTAGTCCTAGTCTCCTACAAAGTCACACAGTGTCAGTGGGAGATTGGATTTACGCAAAGGGCACCATGATAGAATGGCCAGGTCAACTCATATACCCTTTGCCTCGAGGTCCCAGCCACTGAGCATGACTACTCTGTCAGAAGAGTCACTGTACTGGTTTTCTGGGCATGCTGAACATGGTCTCTCTGCTGTGAAGATATAGCCCTTCTCTCTATCTTTGGGCTCAGCTGGCATCCTGACCTAGGGCACTGCTGTGCAAGCTTTGGAAAGGGCTGGGGCCTACATCAGGAATCTCAGATTTGGGCCCAAAGAGAATTCCCAGAACTCTTAGTTTCTCTGTCTCTCTCTCCAGCTCAGCCTCCTAATTGGACTCCTACAACCCTGTGTTTCTGCTAGATAGTACCACTGCATGACTCTCTGGGAGGGGTTGGAGGAAAGGATAAAATGGCAATTGTAGCTGGTACGAATATAAAAGATATCAATAAAAGTTCTTAAAAAGTTAAAAAACCATTTTCAGAAGCAAATAATCAATTGGACTAAAATAGAGATGTAGGAAGAGAAGTGGCTTTGGAGGGAAAGACAATGAGTTCTATTTGTATTTGTTGAGCTTGGGATGGCTACAGGGACTTCCAGATGGAAATGTCCAATAATCAACCTTTGACCTGGAAATGGAGCTCAGGAGAGAAACTGAGGCTTCCCATACATCAGTCTGGGAATCATCTCCATGAAGATGGTCATTAGACCCAGAGAAGCTGGTAAGATCCTGAAGAGAAAAGGATTAGGGAGCTGAAGTGTCTACAAGGTGGGGTATTCCATGCATGAGGAATCTCTCAGGCAAAGGTGCCAGGTAAGATGTAGAGTGTCTTGCCAGGGAAATAACTAGCAGACCCAGGTGAGTAAAAGAAGGAGAATATGACAGGGAAGAATATGAAATAAGCCTGGAAAGGCAGGTGGGCGCCAGATTGAGGAGGGCCTTAAAGTTTGGGCTGAATTCCTAGTTAAATATACAGACAGAGATCCAAAGCCTCAAATGAAAGTTTGCCTTCCACCCCTCCCGAAGTTCACCTCTAGCAGCACCTGGTCTGAAGCCTATTTTCAATTTTGCTTGATTTTAAACTGTTTGCTTACATGCTCCAATTCATATGGGGGAAACAACATAACCATTAGCTCTTAGAGAACAAGGACTGTCCCTTTGTCTGTCCTCATATCCCCAAGACTTCACCCCAGTGCCTGACACTTCATAAATGTTTATTGACTAACATGAAATAAGTATCAAGAGGCATTAAAAGAACGTTCTTAGAGAAAGAACTGTGGGAGCGGAAACACAGAAGAAAAAAAACATTTCCTTGATCACATGGGTCCATGGGGACGTGACTGGGGATATAGACTCTAAGTGATCACTCAAGTGCAATTATTAATAATACGGAAATGGGTCTTGATTAATGGCACATGTAAAATGCAGTGGAATTGCGTGTCAGCTATGAGAGAGGGGAGGAAAGGGGAGGGAAAGAATGAATCATGTAACCATGGGAAAATATCCTAAATTAATTAAATAAATAAATAATTTCAAATTTTGAAAAATAATATTCTTAGCTCCAGGCTATGCTGATGCCTCCTGGGGTCAGTTAGAGCTCAGAAGGGGAAGGCTGGGAGTTGGCCAAGGGAAGGGAAGTGGCAGAGTGGGTTTAGGCAGATCATGAGTGGTAGATGTAATTCTGTTGGAGACAAACTTCCTGGTTGACTATGATGAGAAGAGTGAGTTATGACCCATCTTTCCAAGTTCTAACTGGTGGCTCACACACTCTTTGGGATTGGTTTGCTAAGTTTTGCTTGGAGAAGAAAGAA
The DNA here is from genome assembly GCF_016433145.1 of Gracilinanus agilis. Taxonomy (NCBI): domain Eukaryota; kingdom Metazoa; phylum Chordata; class Mammalia; order Didelphimorphia; family Didelphidae; genus Gracilinanus; species Gracilinanus agilis. The sequence continues at coordinate 2,493 of NW_025397902.1, read as the reverse complement.
GACCTCAGTGGAGAATTTGGGGGAGGATTTTCTCTGCTCACCACTTCCCAAGTCTCACTCTAAAGAACTGTCCTGTAGAACAGAGGTTCTGCTTGGCCTCAGAGGGAGCCAATGGGTCTGGGTGGTCCTGATGTCAGGAGAAAAGTCGCTAACAAGAGGAGCTGTCCAGAAATGGTATGAGCTTGACAGGTGGCAGCTTTTCCTTACTGGAGGTCTCTGGGGGGAAGCTGGATGACCATTAGCTGAGGATTTTCAGAAGAGAACCCTACTCTGCTTCAGGTTAGACTAGATGGGGACCAAAGAACCTATGTCTCAACCCTGATTACCTGTGTGACTCTGGATAAGGCATGCAACCTCTCTGGGCCTCAGTTTCTTCCTCTGTAAAATGAGATTGAACAAGATGACCTCTGAAGTCCATTTCAGCTCTAATTAATCAACCAATCAATAAGTGTGTGCTAAGTACCTTACTCTGGACTAGGCACTGCACTTGGGGCTGGCCAGGGTTAGGGCTGCAAAAACAGAACTCCCTGCTCTCAAGGGGCTTGATGCTGTTGCAAGAAACAATAGTTATACAAATAATTGCATACAAAATATATTAAAAGCAAATATGTGGTCATTTCAATGGGATGTACTAACCACCTGGGGTGGGGGGGGAAGGCACAGTAATCAGGAAAGCCCTCATGTAGGAGGAAGAGCCTGAGCTAAGCTTTGAAGGAAACTTGGAGATGAAGAGGGGATACATTCAGGGAGAAGGGACACCTGGGATAAAATGTTATATGAGAGGAGCTCTAAATAATTTAGCTTCTATTGACCTCAGTCTCCTCTTTTGTAAACCAAGGGCATTGTAAATTATCTCTGAGATCAGAGCATTATAATGTTAGAGTTGTCAGGGACCTCAGAGGAGATCAAGTCCAACCTTCTCATTTTACAGATGAAAAAAGTGAAGCATGGAGAATGTCATCCAGTTAGTAAGGGTTAGAGGTGAGATTTGAACCCTGATCTTCTTGACTTCAAGTGTGGTGCTCTACTGACTACACTCCACCTTCTGGCTCTAAACTCTATGACCCCATGTCAGAAAACCCGCCAAATACACCCCACCTTTTATATCCAAATGAGCCACTCTTGCTGATGCAGGACCAAATTCTTCTTCAGAGGCAAATATGTCTACTTCCCTTCCCAGAAATTCTTCAACAGTGGCCCCCCTCCCCACCCCCAGCTCCTCAGTAATGCTAACTTAAGCCATCACCTGGGAAGGTGATCTTTAGGATTTTAAATAAACAGATGAAATGGGGAAATTAAGGGCTCTTTGGAGAAGGAAACCACGATGACAAATGCTGATGCCCTCAGGCTCATTGGCTGTGATGGTTAACCTTTTCATTATGTCTGCTATTAAAGGTTGCCCCAGCAAAACATAGAGACAAACTGGCCACAGACCCAGGGTCTGAGCAGCTGCAGCCCAGGTTTTGACAGTCAAGAGCCTGAGACTCTGTTTTTTTTTTCTCCTCATTTTGTGGAATAGTCAGGGATGCTTCTCAGAGAAATGTAGAAATGCAAAGCCTCTCCTTCCCCTTCTGTGAGTGTGTATAATGTCATGCAATTCAGATACTTGGTGCTCCTTCCCATCAGAGCTCTGCCTAGAGTGGGATGATCTGGGCTTCACCCCAGGATTCGAGAAGCACTTGTGTTCCTTCCACAGGTAGAAACAACTGGAGCCTTAGCCCTAGTTAGCAAGAGGAACTAGTTAGAAGGGCAAGTGAGTTCCTAGGTTTCTCTCTTCTTTCTCCCCTCCTTTCTTAATTGGCAGCTCCCTCCCCAGAAGTGCCTTCATAGTGGCCTCAGATTTCTACTTCTAACCATAGTTCAAAATCTTACAATGCCTCCCCTGACAAGGTTTTATGTCCTGAAGTCCAAGGTCTGTTCCATATCCTTAGTTTCCCTGCGTAGTTTTGGTGGTATTTGTCCCAAAGGCGAGGCTTGCTAGTTATTGTCCTAAATCCAATTGATTTGCTTCTGAAAATGGTTTTTAACTTTAGTAACTTTTATTGATATCGTTTATATTTGTACCACCTACATTTCCCATCTGATCCTTCTCCCCAACCCCTCCCAGAGAGTCATGGCTTATAAAGAGAGGAAGGAAAAAAAGTTCAGCAAAAATAATCCCTCTATTGGACAAAGTTTACAGTGTCTGTGCCTATAGTCCTTTCCCTCTATAAAGAAGTGGGGGTGGGGGACAGCTAGAGAGCTCAGTGGATTGAGAGCCAGACCTAGAAATGGGAGGTTCTGAATTCCAATCTGACTTCAGATACTTCCTAGTTGGGTGACCCTGGGCAAGTCACTTAACCCCCATTGCCTATCCCTGACTGCTCTTCTGGTTTAGAACCGATGACACAGAATCGATTTTGAGACAGAAGGTAAGAAAGGAAGAAGAAGAAGAAGAAGAAGAAGAAGAAGAAGAAGAAGAAGAAGAAGAAGAAGAAGAAGAAGAAGAAGAAG
>NW_025397901.1:0-1194 GCF_016433145.1 Gracilinanus agilis | reverse complement strand
GTGTTGGGGATTCAAAAAGGCAAAAGACAGAGCTCACAATCTAATGTAAGCTGATGCTAAAAATTAATAAATCAATGATCCTAAGAATCAGAGACAGAATTTGGGCCTAAGTTCTATGTTTTTTCTATTGTATAGATTGTTTCTTAGGAGTGAAGAAGAAGAGAATAAGCATTTCTATAGCACCTACTATGTGCCTAGCACTTTACAGTTATTATCTTATTTAATCCTTACAACCCTGGGAGAGGCAGGTGCTATTATTATCCCCATTTTACAGTTGAGGAAACTGAGGCAGGCAGAGGTTAAATGAATTTCCCAGGATCACACAGCTTGAAAGTATCTGAAGCTGGATTTGAACTTGGATATTCCTGACTCCAGTCCTACCACTCTATCCGTTGTGCCACCAGACGCCTCCATGGGTGGGGAATAGACTTAGGGCAAAGGATTGTTATAGTGTCTTCTGGTTTCCCAAACATTTCATATCTGTCATGTCATTTAATCTTTGCAACAACGCCCATGACATAGGTAGTTCAGGTATTCTCCCATTCTACAGATGAGGAAACCAAGACATAGAGGAACCAATACCTCAAAGCTAGTACGTGTCCAGTGCCAAGGCAGGAACACAGCACTTGTGATGGGGGTGTTTTCCCCTTATGCCATGGCTACAGTAAGGAGGAACTGAATAGTAATAATAAAAGTCAAATCTGACAGGAAGTAAAGTTGGCATTTCTGATCAGTCAATCAATAAACATTTGTTAAGTGCCAACTGTGTGCCAGGCACTAAGATCTAGAGAAACCATGAGGTGGCATTCTGCTGGAGGGTGAATGAATGTCAGTAGTCTTTCTGCTCTATTGTCCTGCAGGCACCCGTGTCTTTGAGTATGTACAAAAGTTCCTACATGGCTGACTTCAAAGACTTCAGCCATTATGAAATCCCCTGGAAAAGTCGTGAGGAGGTAAGTGGGCCATCCAAGGGGCTTGTTCATCCCTGCTTCTTCCTCCTGCCATCTTTGATTTTCCTCTTCTTTCATTGAAATAACCATTCAATTTTCATCTCAATGGGCATGGGATGGAAGTGAAGGAAGGAAGGAAGGGAGGGAGGGAGGAAGAGAGGGAGGAAGGAAGGAAAGGAGGGAGGGAGGGAGGAAAGAAGGAAGGAAGGAAAGAAGGAAGGAAGGAAGGAAGGAAGGAAGGAAG
>NW_025397900.1:0-3585 GCF_016433145.1 Gracilinanus agilis | reverse complement strand
CTTCCTTCCTTCCTTCCTTCCTTCCTTCCTTTCTTCCTTCCCTCCTTCCCTCCTCCTTGAGACAGCAAGCAATCTGATGTAGATTCTATATGTGTAATAGTGTAAAACATCTTTCCATATTAGTTATTTTGTGAAAGAGAACTAGAACAAACAAAAGTGAAGAAGTGAAATATAGCATTCTTGCTCTGCGTTCAGTTTCCATCACAAACTTTATTTTCTAAATTTTCCAAGAGACTCAGTGTTATTTGGGCAAAAAGGTAGAAAGCCTAGAATCTCCTGGAAAGACTCACTTTGCTGGCCTTAGACCAGTGTTGCTTGAGTGTGAAGATGTCTAAAATCTGACAAGGAAAAGAAAGAGGGAAAGAAGAACCCAAAATACAGATTCTAGAATTTAGAGCTGAAAGGGACCATAGAAAGTCAAGGGATCCCAAGATCCCAGACAGAGAGCCAGAAGGAATGGCATTATCCCACCCCCTCATTTTGCACACGAGGAAACTGAGTCTCAGAGAGATGAAGTAATTTGGCCCAAGGTCACACAGGTGTTTCTGACAGAGCAAGAGCTGTTGTTTGGAGAGGTCAGGAGAAGCAAAGAAAGAAAACAAGGGACAAACAGAGGGTGAATGTCTGACATTTGGATGAAAAAACCCAGGACTAGAGAAAGGAACTCAGAACCAGGGATCTTACAGATCGTTTCATTCAGTCTCCTCACTTTACAGATGAGCCCCATGAAGTTAAGTGATTGTTCCAGACCCCTCAAATAGTTGGAGCTGGGATCTTCAGTCTCCAAATACAGTAGTTTTTCAAGAATTACCACTAACTTGCTGTGTACCTTTGAACAAATCACTTCCCCTTGCTCAGATTCTGCTTCCTCATTTGTAAAATGAAGCAGCTGAACTGATTGACTTTTTCGGCACTAAAATTTTGTGATTTTTGAACTTGCTGTTCAAATACTAAACTTCTCTGAGTCTTGGTTTCCCCATAGGTAAAATGGGGGTACCAATACTTGTCCTGCCTACCTCATAGGCAGCTACATGGTGCGGTGGATAAGAACATCTGAAATGGAGTCTGGAAAATTCCTCTTCCTGAGTTCAAATCCAGCCTCAAACACTTCCTAGCTCTGTGACCCTGAAGGTAAGTCACTTCATCCTGTTTGCTTCAGTTTCCTTATCTGTAAAATGAGCTGGAGAAGGAAATGGCAAACCATTCCAGTATCTTTGCCAAGAAAACTCCAAATGGGGTCCAAAGAGTCAAACATGGCTAGAATGAATAAACAACAGCAGTAACAATACCTATGAGTTCCTCATGAGAACCGAGTAAAATAATAAAATACTTTGCAGAGAGGCATCTGGGAGAACCTGGATTCCAATCTGGCCTCAGATACTTCCTAGCTATGTAAGATTCTGGGCAAGTCCCTGAACCCCTGTTTGCTTAGCCCTTGCCCTTCTATCTTAAGTTACTAAAACAGAAAATAAGATTAAATTTAAATTTCATTTCATTTAAAAATAAGGTGAAAAAAGAAAATTTTAAAAAGAAAAAAAGTACTTTGTAAAATAGAAAACATTATTTCTATCTTCTCACTTTAGAAACTCAAACTGTCTCCTTCATTTTGTTTTTGTTTTTATTCTAAAATGAACAAACACCAAACAATATGGGCCTCAATCCCTGCACAATTCTTAACGCAGTGCTTCACACATAGTAGGCACTAAGATTATTACTGTTGTGTTGTTGAATGGATCAGGGTACCTAATGGATGTTATGAGGATCCAAGAAGCTTGTTTCCAGTTCTAGCTCTGACGCTTGCTTGAAGAGCCTTTTGTATTAACAGAGGAGAAGTTTTGGACATGAGAAGCCATCTCACGATTATATGTGACTTGCTTTTCTTTGAAATATAATATAATAAATACATATATGATGAATAGATATATAATAAACTTTCAAAGCTTGTCCTGCTCATCCATGAATCTTTCTAGATTTGCTTCTATTTTCTTCTCTACTTTTAAAAAACATCATCCTCTTTTTTCTTTCTTTTTCTATCCCTGTTCCCTCTTTCTTCCTCCTCCTCCAATCTCAAATGGGAAAAGAAAAACAGACCTTGTAACAAATATTCACAGAATCAGACTGCTTCCCCAAAATTCATTGCTCCCTTACCTACTAGTAAAATGAATGAATGAATGAATAAAAAGCTTGTCTTTTAAAAATTTTTTATCTTTATTTTATTCCAATAACAAATGTACACATAAGTTTTCCAGAGTTCTATGATTCTTTTTTTTTTTATTATTTTTTTTTATTTTAAACCCTTACTTTCTGTGTATTGACTTATAGGTGGAAGAGTGGTAAGGGTAGGCAATGGGGGTCAAGTGACTTGCCCAGGGTCACACAGCTGGGAAGTGTCTGAGGCCGGATTTGAACTTAGGACCTCCTGTCTCTAGGCCTGGCTCTCAATCCACTGAGCTACCCAGCTGCTCAGTTCTATGATTCTTGTTGTCTCCCTCACCTCTTCCCTCTCCCCTCCCAGAGTTGACCAGCAATTCCAATGGGTTATACATGTAAAAAAGCACGTATTAAGTGCTTACTGTGTGCAAAGCCCTATGTTAAATGCTGCTCACGGGGACACAACAACACATATGACACACAACAACAAATGAAAGGGAGATAAAAGGGTCCCCTGGTCCTGAGGGTGCAGCCATGCTCCTTCTCTACTGTCATTTCCACTGATAAAATCATGTCCCTTTCTGACGTTGAGCCATTGGCCAGAAATTTAGTCCTGGGCTGATGGCAGACGATCCTAGGAGGTGCCCTAGCCTGGCGCTGCCCACATGAGGGTTTCCTTTGTAAGAGAGGCAACAACAGGAAAAACAAAACTGAGGAGGAAGCTGGGCCGTGGCCGCCACTTTACAGCCCTTTAGGCTCTCTCCTAACCCTGCTCCCCTGCTTTTAGGTTTCAGGGCCCGGACCCTGGCTGCAGGGCAGCTGGGCCAGGCCCAGCCCGTGTCTCTGTTCTGCCCCTCCCTGAGCCACTCTGGCTTGGGAAGCATTACCTGCAGTCCTTCCAGGAAAGAGAACACTTCATGCCCACATTCCATCCACCGTGGGTAGATTTGTATTGTGCCTGCCTGAGCCAACAACTCCCACTTATCAAAGATAGGAAAAGCAGGGACAGTGGAAATTCAGAGATAATTATTCTAAAAATGGAATGTCCCTCCAACTTCCTAATCAGACCCACTTGTTCCTAGGCAATGCTGTGAGCTGAGAAAACTATCTATCATGGGGCACAGCCCTACCTGCCTTCTGGTCCTCCATTGAGCTCAGTGGACTTCCTTCGGTTCCCCTGGCTGCCCGCATGGCATAGTGAAGTAGAAAGAGCTGGGTTTGAATCTCTGATATAACCTGAGCAAGTTTTTTACTCTAGGTCTTGGTTCCTCACCTAGAATAGGAGTTGGACTAGATGGGCCCTGGGGCTCTTTCCAATTCTAGATCTATTACCTTATTTTACTCATTTCATTTATTTTAAGTTTATTTCTTCATTATTTATTTTATTTATGTATATATTTTATGTTCTATGCATTTTATTTATTTATATTATTT
>NW_025397899.1:0-1155 GCF_016433145.1 Gracilinanus agilis | reverse complement strand
GGAAGAAGGAAGGAAGGAAGGAAGGAAGGAAGGAAGGAAGGAAGGAAGGACAGGTAAAAGGAGGACAGGTGAGGAAAGGGAAGGGAAAGGAAAGGAAGGGAAGGAGGAAGGACCCCATATTTGGAGTGCAAAGCACTTAGTCTTAGCTTTGTGTCTTACAGCCAACATCTTTATCTGGAAATAGTCTAATTTAGTTGTGATTCCATTAATTTGTCATCAAAAAAGCTTCACTTATCAGAGAGGACTGACAAAATTGCAAAACACTTAGAGTTCTTTAGGAAATTGTAGTTTACTATCTATTTGTATCTTTAAGTTAGAGAGAAAAAAAAGCCTGTAATTCAATGCTATAAAGAAACTCCTTGATGAGGAAATTCCTTCTAAACATGCTGGTTAGGACTTTCTCTGCAATTTTTGACATTAGAAAGTGACCTAGAGTTAAGAAATATTCATTAATGTGCCCAGGTCGGGGGCAGCTGGATAGCTCAGTGGATTGAGAGCCAGGCCTAGAGACGGGAGGTCCTAGGTTCAAATCCGGCCTCAGACACTTCCCAGCTGTGTGACCCTGGGCAAGTCACTTGAACCCCACTGCCTGCCCTTACCACTCTTCCACCTATAAGTCAATACACAGAAGTTAAGGGTTTAAAAAAAAAAGTAATGTGCCCAGGTCACACAACTAGAATATCTCAGTGGTGAGACTTGAACTCTGATCTTTGTGCCTCAAAGCCCAACTTTATACACAGTCTCTCATCTGGAAATTATATTGTTCTAAAATATTGAAAGAGGCAAGTAGGTGGCTCAGTGGATAGAGTACCAGGCCTGGAGTCAGGAGGATCTGGGTTCAAATTTGACTTCAGATACTTCCTAGCTTTATAACTCTGGGCAAGTCACTTAACTCCAATTGCCTAGCCCTTACCACTTTTCTGTCTTGGAACCATTACTTGTACTGATTCTAGGACAGAAAGTAAGGGTTTAAAAAATAATATATTGTTGTATTTTCAGGCTTCATAGACTTATACTTTTGAAACTTGTATCTATGAATTTGCAAATAAAATTTATTTTGTTGATTACTAGGATATAAAAGTATTAATAAGTAATAATCATCATGCTTTGTAGTTGATGAAGCTCCTGCCCCTTTGCAATTCCCTTATGAGAGAG
>NW_025397898.1:0-2848 GCF_016433145.1 Gracilinanus agilis | reverse complement strand
AAGGAAGGAAGGAAGGAGATGGAGGGAAGGAGGAACAGAAAAGAAATGTTAAGTTTAAGGTGGAGAGGGAAGAAGGGTTGATCTTGACCTTGATTGCCTCTCCTCTTGCAGAAAGCTGCTGAAGTCCACGCTAGTGCTCATGCCGCTGTTTGGGGTGCACTACATTGTCTTCATGGCCACGCCATACACAGAAGTATCAGGGATTCTTTGGCAAGTCCAAATGCACTATGAAATGCTCTTCAATTCATTCCAGGTAGGTGCATCTATCAAGACCTGGCCATTGTGGATCACTGGCCTATTGTGGGGTAAGGGTACACTGGTAAAAGCTTAACAATTACCTTTCTGGAAAATATATGACACTCTAAAGTTTAATCTGTATCATGAACATGTTCTTCATCATTATTTTAAGGCTGAACATTGACTAAAACATGAAATCACAGCCTGATTTCTAGCATTTTCCAGTTTCCTTAGTTGTACATACAGCAAAAATTGAACAAGAATCTCTAGCTCACCTCTGGATGCACATACAGCCAGAGTTTTTACTTTATTCTTGTTTCCATAAATCCTCCTCCCTTATAGAAGAAATGTAGTTAACCAGGCAGGGCCTGAGGGGAATTTGGGGGTAACGGGTTGCCCCTCCCACTCCTTTTCCCTCTTTGCTCTATAAGCAGGTTTTGGCAGAGCAGATGCAGAAGTATAAAACAGTAGTAAATGCATTGCTCTCTATCTGTTAACTGTAGAAAACGTGATCTGATGGGCAAGCTATTAGACTTAAGGCAATAAATATTACACAGTTAGCCTAGCTTAGCTGTCACCTTTCCCAGTAGATCCCAGAAGCAACTGGGAGGACAAACAGAAGTATGTTAGAATCATATTCTCAACCACAAAACATATTAACTGCTTACTCTGGGCAAGGCATCTTGCTATCCCTGGGGATACGAAGACAAAAAAAAATAAAATAAAATTAAGCTGCTCTCATGCAGTTTACATTTCACTTAGGGGATCAGTAAAGGCCTTGTATAGGCACCTGAACTGAGGCTAACAGGGCTAGAGATTCTAGAAGAGGTGAGGAAGGAGAATGTTCCAGGAATGGAAAGAGTGGAGGAGCCATTGCAAAAGCACAAAGGGAAATGGGGGGGGGGGGGTAACTCAGGTTGCTCAAACCCTCCAAGGGGAATTGTACTCCACATAAGTCTGGAAAGGTAGGCTGGAATTGGGCTATGAAAGTTTTCAATGCCAAGATGATAGGGATTTTGTATTTTATTTTAAAGGAAATAGTTGTTTAATCATGTCCAACTCTTCATGGCCTCATTTGGGGTTTTCTTGGCAAAGATCCTAAATTAGTTTGCTATTTCCTTTTCCAGCTAATTTTACAGATGGGGAAACTGAGGCAAGTAGGGAGACCAATTAATAGGCTACTTCAATAATCCAGGTAATGAAGACCAGAACAAAGGTTGGGACCCTTGTGAGTGGAAAGAAAAGAACAGATAGAAACAGTTAGGTGGTTCAGTGGATAGAGAGTCAGGCCTAGAATAGAGAGGTCTTGGGTTCACATATGGTTGGCCTTGGACACTTCCTGGCTGTGTGATCCTGGGCAAGTCACTTAACCCCCATTGCTTAGCCTTTACCACTCTTCTGCCTTGGAACCAATACTTAGTATCAATTCTAAGTTGGAAGGTATGAGGGTTTTTTAAAATTCAAAAATAGCTCCCCAGTGTTATTATACAATCTGTATCACATTGTCTTAGGTAAGGGTTTAAAAAAGAAAAGAATATGTATGAGAGCTGTGGAAAAAATTGAATAATAAAAGAATAAAATAAAAGAATAGAGAAGACTTGGTAAATGATTGGACATGATAGGAGAAGGAGAATAAAGAGTTGAGAACAACTCCAAGTTGGAAACCTGGGTGAATGGAAAGATGGTGGTACCTTTGACAGTGACCCAAACTGAAACCAACCTGCCTAGGAGAAAACTTGACCAATGCCTAAAATGTTGCCTTCTTGGCAAACACACATCCTCATGCACAAGTTCAAGGTTAGGACAAGTCAACAAGTCAAGTCAGTAAGCATTTAAGTACTTACTATATGCTATGCACTATCTAAGCCCTGGGTATTACAAAGAAAAGCAAAAAACCAGTTCTTGCTCTCAAAGGAGCTCACAATCTAATGGTGGAGACCACATGAAAATAACCCTGTACAAACAAGATATATTTAGGATTAATTGAAGAAATCACAGAGGGAAGACATTAAAATTAAGGGAAATTGAGAAAAGCTTCTTGCAAAAAGTCGTTTTTTAAGCTAAGATTTGAAGGAAGCCAAGGAAGCCAGAAGTCAGAAATGAGGAGGGAGAGCATTCCAGGCATTGGGACAGATGGTAAAATGCCCAGAGACAGCAGATGGACTGTCTTGTGCCAGAAATAGCAAAAGAGGCCAGTGTCGCTGGATTAGAGTACATCAGTGGGAATGGGGTATAAGAAGACTGGAAAGGAAGGTACTAGTTTAGGAAGGACTTTGAATGCCAAATAGAGGATTTTATATTTGTTCCTGGAGATAACATGGTGACACTGGCATTTACTGAGTGGGGGATATGGGGTGATATGGTGAGATCTGCACTTTATGAAGTTCATTTTGACAAAGGAATGGAGGATGGACTGGAGTGAGAAGAGACAAGGCACAGAGACCAACCAAAAGGCTATTGTAATAGTTCAGGAAAATCACCAGACCCTGCAAAGATGCAAGGATGGACTTTCCCCAGATACTGGGTTTTATGTAACTCTCACAACTAAGAGAGGGGTTGAGGAGAGAGAGAGAGAGAGAGAGAGAGAGAGAGAGAGAGAGAGAGAGAGAGA
>NW_025397897.1:0-3599 GCF_016433145.1 Gracilinanus agilis | reverse complement strand
CTTTCCTTCCTTCCTTCCTTCCTTCCTTCCTTCCTTCCTTCCTTCCTTCCTTCCTTCCTTCCTTCCTTCCTTTCAAAAATTTTCAATTAATTAATTACTTTAGAACACTTTCCTATGGTTATAGGATTCATGTTCTATCCTTCTCCTCCTCCCACCCCCTCCCATAAGCGATGCACAATTTTACTGGGTTGTGCATGTGTCATTGATCAAGTTAGCCTTATTTCTTCAGGTGATCAAGACAAAAGAAAAGAAATTATATATTGTAAGGTATTTATAGCAGTTCTTTATGTGGTGGCATAAAACCAGAAATTAAAGGGATTTTATCAATTGGGAATGGTTGAAAAAGTTGTGGTGTATGATTATCATGGAATCCTATTGTGCAACAAACAAGATGATAACAAAAAAATCTGGAAAGACTTAATGAAGTAATGCAAAGTGAAGTGAGCAGAACCAGGAGAACACTGTACACAATAACAACAATATATGATGATCAAGTATGAATGACAAGTATTATCAACAAAGTAAGGATCCGGAACAATTCTAAGAGTCTCATGACAAAAAAGGATATCTAGCTCCACAGAAGGAACAAATGGAATCTGAATGCATATTGAAAATACCATTCTGTACTTTATTCCCTCCAAGACTTTTTCTCTAACTCTAAGCAATATGTGTCTTATTTCACAACATGACAAGCTGTGAAGTATGTATTATATCATAATACATAAATACAACCTATGTATAAGTCCTCCTTTATGGGGAGGTGGATCATTTCTAATGGCACAATAGTATTCTATTACAATCATATTACCACAACTTGTTCAGCCATTCCCAATTGATGGGAATCCCTTCAGTTTCCAATTCTTTGATGCTGCATTTAGAGGAAGTAGGAAGGAGGGAAAAATTATTAGTTTCTTATTGAAGAGGAGGGTTTTCAAAAGAAGTAGGATTAATGATAATCATATCAAAAAAGAAAGAAAGAAAAGAACGTTGATGGACCATTTAAAAATATAAAATAAAAGAGCAAAAGAAAATGCAGAATGGGACCCAGACAAGCAAAGTAGTATTAGAACTACCATATTAGATCTGAAATATATGTTTTAAAAGCTATATGTAATGGAGATTCACAATTTCATATGTAATCTTTTTTCTGTTTGTTGAAAGGTGAAAATATTTATGTTTGATAATGTTTATCAAGTTCATCGAAATAAAATATAAAATTAAAAAAAATAGCATCAGTGTTACATAGAAAAATGGTTGTAATGAAAAGAACCCGATCATAACAGGTACTGGAGTGACAGGAAAGATCAAGACATAAACTCAGAAGATAACCATCTTAAAATAGCTAAAAGCAGAGCCTCAAAGAAAAATAGGAATTGGCCACAAGCCCAACAAGAATTCCTAAAAGAACAAAGAAATGGTTTTTAAAAATTAAATGGGAGAGGTAGAAGAAAAATTAGAAAAAGAAATAAGAGTGAATCTTCTATTCCTCTCTGAAATTTTGTTTCTTTGGAGATTGTGCTATTTTGTGAGAGAATCATAAGAACACAAATTTAGTGATGGAGGTCATGAAGCCAACCTCCTTATTTTATGAATCAGGAAACTGAGATACAAAGAAAATAGATGACTTGCTCAGAGTCATACAACTAGTGTCAGAATTGCAATCGAAGTCCAATATTCCACTTACTCTACCATGATGTCTCCATATTGGTCTTAAATTGTCTGCCAGAGAGAGACTTGGGATCACTAAAAAAGCTGTAATATTTCCTTAAAGCAATCCTTTGAGTCTTTTTTCTTCCAATTCAGTTCATTGACCATATATGGCATGCCTAAGACCTCTATATTGATGGCTCAACTTAGTGGGCTTTACAATACAATGCATATCATCAATCAAACAGGCAATAAAATACTTTGCTAGGTGTTAGGCATACAAGTGCAAAGAAAGAAATAATCTTTATTTGTAGTGAACTTACATTCCAAATGGTGGAAGCAGCAAGTATATATAAAAATACATGGAACACAAATATAAAGAAAATAAATGCAATTATATACAGAATAGTTAAATTTAAGGTAGTTTGGGAGGGATGACACTCATAGCTGGGGGGATCAGGAAGATCTTTCTGAAAAAGATGGTATTTGAGTTGCCTTTCAAAGGAAAAGAGGAGTTTAATAAGGAGGGCATTAGGAGGGAGTACATTTCAGGGATTGGAGAGGGCCAGTGCAATGACAGAAATAAGTGTTGGAGTGTGGTGTGGTGAGAAACACAGAGAATACTTTTTGTTTGATCTCAGAGTGCAAGAGGGATAAAAATGTATAAGAACATTGGAAAGACAAGCCAGGTTGGAGTCCCATTGTGTAGGGATTTCAAAGCTAAAGATGAGACTGTATTTTATCCTAGATTTAATAGAGCACCAGTGGATTTAGCCAAATTGTATAGTGACATGGTTGGTTCTAGGTTTAAAGTAAATTAACTTGTCTGGACGACAGTATAAAACAAAAAATAAATGCTGGGAAGCAATTATCTGGATCATACTGAAATTTTATTGTAGAAAGTTGTAAATTACAAAATGTCAGGTTCTTGAACTGTCCTAGCTCAGTCTAATATCCTGACTTCATGGGGCAGCTGATATGTGTGGAGTCAGATTATACAGCCTCCTCTTAAAAACGGAGTAGGCTTCTGAATATTCTTCTCAGAGCAACAACCAAAATTTTCATCTTGAAGGTCAGGTTCTTTTCTTATCTCTGTTCTGTGGTATCACCATCCATTCCATAAATGGTGAAAATAAAGATGGCCAAGTTCTTTGTAACTGTGAAGCCAAATGAGATATAATAATGTTTGGACACATTCCAGGATGCTGGAGACATGCACAAAACTGTACTGGGAAAAGATGTTTTTGCAAGGTGTTTCAAGGGATTTTCTTTGTAATTTTGCTCACAATATTATTATTAATTACTGATTCTTATACACAATTATTCAATAAAATAATTATTAGGATTTTTTACAACTTATTACTAAAACATTTATTATCTAATAGGATTACATTAGGTAGTTCAGTGGATGGAATGCTGGGTCTGGAGTCATAAAGACCTGAGTTCAAATCCTGTTTCAGATATTCACTAGTTGTGTGACCCTTAGCAAGTCATTTGCTCACAAACCTCTGTTTGCCTTCATCCATAGGAGAAAGAAATGGTAAACCACTCTAGCCTCTTCCAAGAAAACATCATGGACACTATTGGCATACTGGTACATAGGGTCATGAAGCTTTGCATATGACTGAACAAAGCCAGAGTATATGGAGTAGTAGACTAGACTCTGAGAAAAAATATAAGTAGAAATGTGGACTTGAAGAAAAACCAATTTCAAATACTACCTCATATATTTACTATCACTGTTACCTTGTGGGAGTTTTAAAAGTATTTAAAAAATGGTTAGAATGTATTTCTCCTTCTCTCTATCTCTCTTATTTTACTATGCCATTCAGCCACTATAAAGTCTTTCTTGATTTTGCCAGGTGCTAGTGCTATCCCTTCTAAACTACCTTTTACTCAGTGAATTTGTATATATTTGTATTTATTTACATTCTCTCTATACTGTGTATATA
>NW_025397896.1:0-3716 GCF_016433145.1 Gracilinanus agilis | reverse complement strand
TCCTTCCTTCCTTCCTTCCTTCCTTCCTTCCTTCCTTCCTTTAAATTTAAAACCCTTACCTTCTGTTATAAGGGTTTTCTAACCCTTATAAATTATTGGTATTGGTATAGGTATTGAGAAAGATGGCTTCTCTAAACAGTAGCTAAAGAATTCCGGCTCAAGCCAGTTATATAAAATATATTTATTGTTGGTATAAAAATTTTAGAAGGGGTAGTAAAAGGAAAACAGGTAGAAAGGTATTTCTTATAGTTACATAGATTCCTATGCTAATAAATCTTACTATAACCACCCAATCCAATCTAGTCCGCTAGGACTTTTCTTCTTCAACTTAGTCAAAGCTAACCTCTCTTCCTATTCTATCCAACCCCCCCAAAACCTTATCTATCTATTCTATCCTAATTTATAACCTTATAAAAAAGAAGAATAAATGAGGTTTCTCTTCCCTGATGCTCAGATGTGATTTCCAGCTGGTTAGAGATTCCACTTCCTTCTCCATTCAACAGGTCAGACTTTACTGCCCCCTATTGGAGCAGTCACGAGTATTGCACCCAACAAACTCCTCATCTCTGGCCAGATAAAATGGATTATTCTCAGGATGTAAATTCACCAAGATTTTCCAACCTCACAGAGCTGCTCTTTGGACACCTTCCTTGTTCATGGTCAGCCCAAAGAGTGAGTCTTTGGATTAACTGCCTTTCCCAAAGCTCTTTGGGAAAATTCTCTTTTACCTATCATCCATCTCTGAGATTCCATTCAGATTTAAAGAAACCCAATTTATTAATCTCTCTTGTATATTTATCAGAAAAATATGCTACTTAACTCTATTTCCTAATGAATTATTAATTAATTAACAAATAATTCTCTACACTTCTGTCTTAGAGTCAATACTGTGTATTGGTTTCAAGGCAGAAGAGTGGTAAGTGTTTTAACACTGTTTAACAGCAGGGATTAAGTGACTTGCCCAGCGTCATAGAGCTGGCAAGTGTCTGAGGCCAGATTTGAATGCAGAACCTCCTGTTTCTAGGCCTGGCTCTCAATCCACTGAGCTACCCAGCTGCTCCCTCCTACACTAGTCTTCTTATACCTTACTCCCTGACATGCACTTTTGTCCCAGTGACACAGGCCTCCTGGCTATCCCAAGAATAAGATTCTCCATCTCCTGACTCTGGCTGTCGCCTGTGCCTGGGACAGTCTTCCTCCTCTGCTCTGACTATTGATCCTCCTGGCTTCCTTTAAGTCTCAACTAAAATCCCACCTTCCAGCAGAAGCCTTCCCCATCCTCTCTGAATTCTGCTGTCTTCCCTGTCTTAACTATTTCGTATTTATCCTGTATATTGCTTGTGTGTGTATATTTGTTTGCATGTTGTCTCCCCCATTCAACTCTAAGCTCCTTGAGGGCCCAGAGCCTTTTTTTGGATCTCCATTGGCTTAGCACAGCACCTGGTATATAGCAGATACTCGATAAATGTTTACTGAGTGACTGATGGATTGGAATGCCTTCTTCTTCCCTGTCTCTTCCTAGTGAAATCTAATCTTTGAGACCCAGCTGAATTGTGTCCTTCAGTCAACCTGCATTTATTAATCTCTTAGTACATACCAGTCAGGGGCAGCAAGGTAGTGCAGTGGTTAGAGTGCCCAGCCTGGAGTCAGGAGACTCATCTTCCTGGGTTCAAATCTGGCTTACTAACTGGGTGACTCTGGGCAAGTTTCTTCACCCTGTTGGCCTCAGTTTCCTCACCTGTGAAATGAGCCAGAGAAGGAAATGGCAAACCTCTCCAGTATCTCTGCCAGGAAATCCCCAAACTTTCTTTGCCTCAGTATCTTCTTCTGTCAAATGAGCTATAGAAGGAAATGGCCAACCATCCTAGGACCTCTGCCAAGAAAACCCCAAATGGGGTCATGAAGAGTCAGGCACTCAACAACAATAATATGCTGGGCACTGGCACATTACATAATATTCATATAATGCAATAGTATTATTTATTCCATAATGTATCCATATAATACAATAATACACAAGTTATGGTATTATTCATTATATAATTAATTGTACCCTTCAAGTATAACATGAATTATAATTATATGCTATAATTATAATATATAAATTATATAATTATATATGACTATAATTATAAATTACATAATTATATTATATGTAATGATATATTAATTATGTGATTAATTATGATGTAACATTAATAATAGTGGATATATGGCAGCATACATTTTGCAAAGTATTTTATGTTTATATTTATTATGCTGAGTTCACAGGCCAGTTCTGATCCTTGTGACCTGTGTAACCTTGGGTGAGTCTGTTAACTTTCCATCTGGGCCTCAGTTTCCACCTCTGTATTATGGGAGCATTGGAGGAGATAATCTCTCAGAGCTTTTCCACCTGGACTTCTATGATCCTATCTGATCCTCATAACCTATGAGGTAGGGATTTTCAGGTACCACTTCCCCCATTTTATAGATGAGACAACTGAGACTAAGAAAGAGCAAGTGAATTAATTCTCCACAGTCATACAGCTAGAAAATACTCAGGGGGGATTCAAACTCTGATCTCTCCTGCCTGGAAGGCCAACATTCTCCCAACTGTGTCAGACTGCATTGGCAGTGATCGCTAGATGGGCAGCCTGGCAACCGGAGGCAGAGAGAGGAAGAGGTAAAGATGTTTGAAACAGCCAGGCAGAAAGCTCTCATTGCCAGCTTTTGTTGTTGGGTTTTTTCCAGCCCAGGCAATTTTTCAGGGATGGGAGGGAGCTCTGGGAAAAAATCCCAGGAGGAGGCAGCCTGCTGTGGAGCGAGAGGCAGGAGGGGGGCTGGTTGTCTTGTTTACCAGGATGAGAGGTTGTCTCCGATGACTGGATTCGAGGCTGCAATTTGGGGTCAGGCAGGAGGAGTGGAGGAGGGGCCCACATTGCCAGGGTGGCAATGCTGCCTTCAGATCAGGGGCAGCTGCCACATGGAAGGGTTTTATTTCCTTCCTCCCCTTTCCCCTGTGGTCTTCAAAGGGGCTCCTACTATGGACTCTCCTGGCTCTGGGGCTTAGACAAGGAAGGTTAACAGAAATATTAGAAGTCAACTGTTCCTTCTCTTTGTTAATTCTCTTCTTTTCTTCTCTCCTTACCTCCACTCCCCTCAAAATTTTAAAAATAGATTTTATTGCTATCTTTTTTGTTTTTACATCACCAGCTATCCTCCTCTGTCCCTCTCTTTCCCCTTGCAAAAGAGCCATCCTTTATAACAGAATTTTTTTAAAGAAAAGCAAAAGAAGAAGAAAAATCAGTAAAGCCCAATTAATGTACTGAAAAAATCTGATGTCATAGATGGATGGATGGATGGACAGACAGACAAACAGCTTGACAGACAGACAGACAGATAGATAAATAGATAGATAGATAGTATTCCTCACCCATAGACCCCCACCTCTCATTGCCATTTCTCAGGACCACCTTTGCTTTCTATTCTCAGCAATCCTAGCCCTACTGATGCTTTTTTCTTCATTATCTGGTCAAAGTAAGGTCATCCTTTTCCCTTCATACCCCAAATCCCCACCTCTAATTGCCAGAAGAATGAGATCTATCCATGTAAGGGGAAAAGGATATAGGAATAATGATATCTTCCTCAGCACTCCCCCCAATTACCTTGTATTGATTTTGTATTTGTTGAGTTATTTATAATATTTATATTATATATCATATAAATTATATATA
>NW_025397895.1:0-3239 GCF_016433145.1 Gracilinanus agilis | reverse complement strand
TTATAATTCTTCTCCTTCTCCTCCTCCTTCTTCTCCTCCTTCTCCTCCACCTCTTCCTCCTCCTCCTCCTTCTTCTCCTCGTGCCTCTTCTTCCTTCTTCTCTCAACTTCTGTCTTATTATGAATTCTAAGACAGAAGAATAGCAAGAACTAGGTAGTTGGGGTTAAGTTCCTTGTCCATGGTCACACAGCTAGGAAGTGTCTGAGGCCATATTTGAAGGGAAATCCTCTTTACTCTATGGCTGGCTCTCTATCCTCTTTACAACTAGCTGTCTCTGGTCCTATTAATTCTCAGTAAAATTTTAATATACTTTTTAAAGAAAAATTCACCTGCCTATATACATATATATATATGTTTCTATGACTTACAGTGACATATCCAAATAATCTTCTGAGTACTGAATTGAGGACCCAAGAAGTCCCATGTTTAAGTCCTGTGTGGGGTGCTTACTGGCTATATGACCACAGGAAAATCACTCAGCTTCTCTGGAACTCATTTTCTTCATCTGTAAACGAGGGGGTTGGATTTGATGACTTCTATGGTCCCTTCCTGCAATTGATAATAATAATAATAATAATAATAATAATAATAATAATAATAATAATAATGTTAGCTAACATTTATAAAACACTTTAAGATTTGCAAAGCACTTATGCCATTTCATTTGATTCTCTCAACAACCCTGTGAAGTAGATACTATTTTACCACCATTGTACAGAGGAGGAAACAGGGTAGGGACATAGAGTTTAAGTGATTTACCCAGGATCATGCAGCTAGTGTCTGAGATAAGATTTGAACTCAGGTCTTCCTGACTCCAATTTCATCATTTTTTACTAACTATGCCATCTAGCTGCCTAAATCTGTGATTATTTGGTATGTAATAATAGTCATAATAATAGCTTGTATTTATAAAGATCTTTAAGGTTTGTAAAATGCTTTACAAATATTACTATACTACTTTGGGAAAACTGAAACTTGCAGAAACACAGAAATAGAGCTAAGCAAGATAACCCTGAAGCTTAAGAGAGTGCCCTCTTTACCCTGAGAACATAGACCACCTTTAAGATAAAAGTAAAAGTAAAAAAAAAGACTGGGAAAATGAGCAAACATATTGCTGTTCAGTCATTTTTCAGCCGAATCCAACTCTTTGTGATCCCATTTGATGTTTTCTTGGTAAGGATACTGGAGATGTTTGCCATTTCATTCTTGAGCCCATTTTAAAGATGAGGAAACTAAAGCAAACAGAGTTAAGTGACTTATCTCCAGGGTCATACAACTAGTAAGTGACTGAGGCAGAATTAGAACTCAGATTTTCCTGGCTCCAAGACCAGCATACTATCTACTCCATCATCTGGCTTCCTAAAGCTATGATCCTATGATGTATATATATAGATTCCAGGGCAAATTTCATTTCAATCCCTTTTGCTTTTTTACCTCATGGTGTGACGAAAATGATTGATTTGGGGCATCCTGACACAATGATACTGTGTCATAAACTAAAGCTTTCTAGTTCCACTAGAATTTCAGTGGAATTATTTCTGAAACAGAGCTTCAGTGGAACAAAATCTAGAAAATCTCATTTGATTTTAGCTAACAATCATAGAGTGCTTACTCTGTGCCAGGCACTTATTTTCTCACTTGATCCTCACAATAACCCTGGGAGGTAGATGTTATTATTGTTATCTCCATTTTACAGTTGAGGAAACTGAGGCAGGCAGAGGTTAAATGATTTGCCCAAGGGCACAACAGCAAATACCTAAGGCTGTATTAGTTGTAGACAGAAGAACTTGTATGTTTGTTTCCATATTTTCACCTTACAGCAAACCAGTACTTTCTGGGCTTTGGTACCAATGTTATGTATAACTTTGAGCTGGCTGCCTGAACTCAACAAACCTCAGTTTCTTCATCCATAAATCGAAGGACTTGGACTAGATTATCTCTAGATTTCTTCTGCCTCTGCCTCTTTTCTCCCCAG
Organism: Gracilinanus agilis; assembly: GCF_016433145.1. Lineage (NCBI taxonomy): Eukaryota > Metazoa > Chordata > Mammalia > Didelphimorphia > Didelphidae > Gracilinanus > Gracilinanus agilis. The sequence continues at coordinate 1,264 of NW_025397895.1, read as the reverse complement.
TCTATGACATCTCTGATGTTCTGTTCTATTTAAGTGACCCCCAAGGGGGTTAAAAATCAGGAGAGGATGAATTAAGGGCAACTATAAAAAGAAGCAAAGCAGAGATAGTAACGTGATGTAAAAATAATAATTCAGAGACAGAGTGAGTGTGGTCTGGCTTGCCAGTTTTCTTTGCTGAGTATTCTAATATCCAGCAATGCTCAGTAAGTACAAAAAAGCAGGATTTAACCAGCATGGCCCCACTGCCTTCCTTTTGCCTGCTTTTGAAATAAGCTGGGATTTTTTTTTCTCGTTAACTAAACCACAAACAAAATTCCTCTCTCTGCCTCCTTGGAGTCATAATGACAAGTAGGGAACAGTGCTGTCACTCAAGGCTGACAAAACAAGGGGGAAGATGGAACACAAAAATAAATCAACCGGTGATTATGCCGAAGAAAATGATCCCGTTAGAGAAGTCATTAAAGGAAAGTCAATGCTAGTCTGTAAATACTGTCACATTATTACGCCACTGAAAACACAACCTCCTGCAATGTGCATATACTTAATGACTTTAAAAGCCTTAAATTTAAGCACTTGGTTTTGTGTCATTATTAGTTTATTTTTGTCAACTAATCAGTCCTCAATGGGAAAAATTTATATCCATACAACCTCCTACTAAATTTAATTTCCACAAAATCATTATGTGCTACTATTATTCTTCATTTCTGTGACTGGTCAAGGAATCAGGTAAAAGATGATCCTTTATGGGAGGAAGCTAGGTGGCTCAATAGATTGAAAGCCAGGTCTAGACATGGGAGGTCCTGGGTTCAAATCTGTCCTTAGACACTTCCTAGTTGTATGATACCGGACAAGTCACCTAGCTCCTACTGCTATTTTTCTTTGGAACCAATACACTGTATTGATTTTAAGATGAAAAGTAACAGTTTAAAAAAATGCCCTCTACTACCTGTGTGATCTTGGACAAATCATTTAACCCCCCTCAAACTCATCTTCCTCATTTGTAAAATAAGGGAGTTTGCATTCATGATCCCTAAGAACTTTAACTAAATCTATGATCATAAAATTTAGAGACCTGGATAGTGCTTTGTGGAAACACATGTTGGAAATGTCAAAGATATAAACCAGGGTAACATGGACCTAAGAGGTAAATTATCTATTAACCTGATAGACTATTATACTGAGAGAGAGAGAGAGAGAGAGAGAGAGAGAGAGAGAGAGAGAGAGAGAGAGAGAGAGAGAGAGAGGAAGAAGAAGAAGAAGAAGA
>NW_025397894.1:0-7519 GCF_016433145.1 Gracilinanus agilis | reverse complement strand
AATAAATATAGAATATGTAATAAATAAATATAAAATAATTCTAATAAACCTAAAGGGGTGAAGGAGGAAGCGGGGGGGGGGGCAATAGACCAATATCACTACTGAATATCAATTCAAAACATTGTTAAATCCTGTCAGATAGGCTACCGGCAATTTAGGCAAGAAATTAGTCATTATAAGCAAACTGAATTCATACCAGGGACACCAGCCTGGTTCAAAATCAGGGAAAGAATCAACGCAATCGAGTTAAAAAGCCCCCCAATATCTAAAGCCCCAATATTCTATCAGTAGTCAGAGAAAACAAGCCCTTTGTGAAGCACTATATGCATTTTTGCTGCCTTTCTGAAAAAATATCAGCAGAAGTAGCTGTCTAAAAGCAAAGTGAAGCATCCTTGGCAATGGGAATGCACAATAACCTGAAGAGGAGAGGCACCCCCATTAGAACCATAATGGATAAAAATGATTTTATATTGTTCTAGAAATGCTAGCAAAGGGCCCCAAGAAAAAAGGAATTGAAAGCATAAAAGCAGGCCAAGAGAATAAGGACTCTACCTATTTGCTCACGAGACGACGGTTTGTTTAGGGAAGCAACACAAAAAAAGCAATCGAGGCTAAGAGCGGTGCTCGCAGAGTTGTGGGCTACAAAAGCCATCCTCAGAAAGCAACAGCATCTCAATAGGGTCACAAGGAAATCCAAGAGCCGCTCAAAGCAATTACAAGACAAATGAGACGTTTGAGAGTGGCCGTCCCAAGTCATAGTCTGAGCGGGTATAGATTCAGTCACTAAATGATCACGAAAGAAATAAACAAGAACTTCAATAACCGGCCAGCGGCTGGCATGATAAGAAACAAAAAAAAAAAAAATCTGAAAAACAAATGAGAAAATCTGGCCTTGGACCCTTCCCAGCTGGGTGACCCTGGCCAAGTCACTTGACCCCCATGGCCCACCCTGACCACTCTTCCACCAAGGAGCCAATACACAGAAGTTAAGGGTTTAAAAACAAACAAACAAACAAACAAAAACAAAGGAGGCCAAATTCCCCAGAGAGGAGCCACTTACCTGGCCTTGCTGGCAGCCATCTGCAGGTGGGGGAAGTTGCCTAAAGAGAACACTGAAAACTCATAGCAGGAGTGTCTGTTATTACCCAGATCAGAGGCAGGTGAGCTGCTGGGAAACCAAAAGAATGGTGGGCCTGGTTTGGGGACTAATTTTTTGCGGTTCGCAACAGCAGGCCGAGACACAAAAGAGAGCTCTGGGGCCCGCATGGAGGCCAGCCAGCCGGGAGCCTCTTCTGAGCTCCAGCACAATCCTCTGTCTCAGAAGGCCTCTGCACGAGGGCCCAGTTTGCCCCAAAGCCCATGATCAAACGGGAGAAACAACACACACGTTAGCCCCATCATGGGCAGGTCAGAAACCCTCTCTGCCTGGGCCTTTGTGGGAAATGGAGCCAAACTAAGGCCGTAATTGTACAGGTGAAAAAAGAAACTGAGGCCCCAGGCTTGGGGGAACGTTTTGTCTCTTAAAAAATTCTTTGTTGCCTGGGAGGGCAAGACAAAGGCCTCCGAAAAAGCAATTTGCAAAGAGTCGCAGTGTGGCGGGGAGGGAAATCTATTTTGCCCGACTTTCCCGGCATGCTGGGTATCATCTGGCTGGCCTTCGCAAGGATGGGGGAGGGGCCGGAGAGGAGAGTTTGGAACCCAAAAGAAAACTCCAATAAACGAAGGGATAAATAACAACACTTCTAAAGCCGGCGGATTAGCAGTAGCAGATGGCGACTGGTCGGGTATCCAAGTGGAGAGGGAGGCCAGGAAGAAGCAGTAAAAGACGCAGAAGAGGCCCAATGCGCCCTAGGCACAGGGGGCCCAGGTTGCCGCCCCGGTTCTTCTCCACCTACTCCAGGACAACGTGAAGTCCAGAGAAAAGCGGCTGCCCCCAACTTCCCATCCCAGCGCGGCTGGAAACTCGCTCTAGCTGGAAATAATAGAATGTGCTGACTCACTAGCCAAATGCTGCTGCAGCCCGAATGGTGGCCAAACGCAAGGAGGCCGGGAGCTCCCTGGAGACTGCAGTGATATTAACACGGCCCATTAAGAAAGCTAACCTCGTGCCGGAGAGTCGGGAATTTTCCTAACTGGGGGCTTAGAGCAGCGCAAATGCGCTCCCAACGTTTCTTTGAAAATCAAATTCTTCAAGTAGCAGGGAAGGAGCCTCGCAGACTTTAGGGGGCCATTATATTGACTCCAGGCTTAAAATGAGTTAATTGCGCTAATAGGGTGTTTCCAGGCTATTTCTTCAATTAAGCAGCCCTCATTTCCCTCGGAATCGTTTCCTCACTCAATTTCTCTCTCCCACGTAATCCCAAAGAATCCAGGTAAGTAGCATATAGTTTACTGAAGTTGAATTTAGCTACAATTAAAAATGAAAGTGAAACCACACTCCGCTCCCACATAGCCACCAAGCCTTGTGGCCAGCAGAGATGCCTGGGCCTCTTTGGGGCCTTCTCTCTCCCTTTCATCATTTCTTCTGCACCAGAGATTTCCAACCTCCAGAGAGCACCGAGCCAGGCCGCTGGCAGGCCCAGAGTTTTGAGAAAACAGGCCCAGCCTTTGACTAACTTGGCGATTTGGAGAGGAATAAGACAAGTGCAGCTAACAATGATATACAGTGTTGCCCGACTTACCAAACAAAGTGCCATGAGAGAGAGGAGAGAGTTCGAGCTTGGCCTGGAGGGGAGCGGGGAGCCGGGAATACTGTTTGAGCAGAGGGCATGACCAAATCCAGGTACAAAGATGAATATCCCGGCTAAGGGTAGGAACGAGGGACAAATCAATGGGAGCCAGGTATGCAATGGGGATGGGAAGACCTGCTAGGAGGCTACTGACATAGTACCTTCTGGTGGTAAAGAGAGCCTGTTCCGGGGTGCAGGCCCAAATGGCGACTCTCTATCTGAGAGTCCTCTGACTGGGTATTTCTACCAATCACCCATGGATGAGGCAGAGACAGAAGAAAAAACTGTAGTTCCTTAGAGCTCCCGGCATAGGCCAGTCAGTGAGGGAGCCCTGGGTATGGGTGCATAAGCCAGACGGGTACAAGAGAATCTGACAGACTGTAACAGACGAGGAAGAGAAGGACATCTGTTTCAGCTGGGCAGAAGTGGACCTAAACTAAATGCCCCAAGCTCGGTTTTGCAAACTTCGACAGAAGATCCGGCCTGCTTGCTTGGCCTGGAGTCAAGAAGATTCATCCTCCTGCATTCAAATCTGACTTCAGATACTTGCTACCTGTGTAACCCTCAGCATGCCACTTCAACCCGTTTGCCTCAGTTTCCTCATCTGGAAAAGGAGCTGGAGAAAGAAATGGCAAACCCCTCTAGTATCATAGCCCAAGAGTCAGACATGACTAAACGACAGTGATCCCTCCCCTACTGCAGGAGTTACGTTCCAGAGCCGCCCTGGACAGGTGAGAACAGGGGAAGTAGTGGTGGTCTGAATTTCCGTTGTATACAATACTGTATTCATCCACAAAATCGTGATGTAGTGAAAGCTCTGCAATACAGAATTCAATTTTTTTTAAACCCACGATACAGTAAAGCCACAACAAGGGAACCGCAATGTGGCGAGGGACGAGGGTACTAAACAACCACTCGGGTCTACACCTTGGTCCCAGAGAAGGTGGACTCAAACTCAAAGTGGCTGCTGCAAGTTCTCTTGTAAATGTGATATAGCCTTTGGACAAGCCACTCCCTTGCTGCACGATAGGGCAACTCAACTACCAGGCTGACTCCACGTTGGACCTGGTGAAGCCGGCCACTCAGTAGGACTTGGCCGCTGGCAAACTCTGGTATGAACGCCTATCACCAAACTTCTGTTTCTCTGACCGCTCAACATCTCACAAGCCATCATATCGAAGGAAAGAAGACATAAACAGAAAGCAACACAAGCTTGGCTAGGAGGCCCTGCTCTCCTGGGTCAGCCTGGTTGGGGGAGTGCCGAGGCCACACCTCTGGAGCTCCTCACCTTTCACCTGTGACCAGCAGGCAGGAAAGAGAGCCTGCTTCTCTGCTGGGGCCTCTTGTAGGCATTCTCAGTTGTAGCAGAGCAGCTAACAAGAAGGCCTTTTCTTTACCACATTAAGCAAACAGGAAACTAAGAATACAGTAAGACTATGTGTGTCTGCTCAGAAAGGGAGAGCCAGGTCTTTCTAGAACACATTAGCACAAATGAGATAAGCAGGCTCAGCAAACCTCCATCTGAGACCTCCGGCCATGCTCCCCAGGCCTGGGCTCACCTAGAGAAAGAGGAAATTGGAAAGCCACTGAACTGCCCAAATGGCTGGTGGAGGCCCACTTCAAGACCCAAACTGCAAAATTCACAGCATCCTTCATTTTGACTGTAAACTATATCCTCCAACGAATCTCAGTTGGACAGGTGAGGAGAAGTAGCACTCTTGGGTGAGCGCTTGCCAAGCCCTTTTCTGTCAGAGACCAACGAATGAAACCTAAAAACCATAGAGACCATAGAAACAAAACTTATAGAGACCATAGAAACAAAACTTAGTGAAGGGTTTCCCAAGAAACGAAAATAGAAACTTATCCAGCTTTATCCGGGATAGGCGTGGCGAGACCAATGGCCTGAGACCATCGGAAAATTCCTTACCCCAGCCCTAGAAGTATATAAACCCACTCCCTGCACACAATAAACGAGCCTTGTCACAATTAAGACTGATTTGTCTTTATTGCGCGCTTGGTCTCCCTTCTCTCTCCCTATGGTTCTTTCAGGTGGCTGACTCATGGGTCTCGCGATTGTATCCGGCTGGATCCGGATACTTTTCAGAGCTGTCCATCCACTTTGGGTGTCTACCTTTTACCTGGCTCTCACCTGGGGCTCCAAGAAGCTGGAGCATGCACCATGGCCACACCCCGGTCAAAAATGTCTCTGCCGAATTGGGGGATGTCTACCCCCAAGCCTTCCACGTGAAGCCTTCCTCCGGAAAATGGATGGATGAGAACAATTTGTTCCAAAGGCAGCTGAACACAGATGCTTGGTCGGGGATCAAACATGCCAAGGCCATCCGCTGCATCCTGGCCCATCAACGGTCATCTTGACTTTTCTCTCACCACTGGACTTGGATGACTCTGGAAAAGAGAGTTGAGGCTGATGACTTTGTGCAACTCTGCTTTGCTTAGCCCCATCTTTTTGCACAGGTCAAGCGATCACTCCCAGGATTCACTGGTCCTCTTTGGAACAACAACAACAATTTAGACACACATCTTCTGGATGGCTCCCCTTTTTCCTTTCCTGGGGTTGTCACTGGCTTACCATAAAACTTCTCCTACATTTAGCACCAAATGGCCCTCCAGATCTAATCTTGATTTGGAAAAAAAAACCTCCGATAAAGGAAACAGACATTAGCCTTTGGGCACTTCCGAAGAGGCGCTCCCTTAATTAAGCATATGGTAGCTTTTGACAGTTAAAGAAAAACTACAATTCCACATTATTGGTAAAATGAGAGTTAATGTGGCGTAGCTGAGAGCCACCCATATTGGTGGCAGGAATACTTGGGTTCAGGTTCTGCCTCTGGCACCAACTGTCCGTGTGACTCTGGACAAGTCACATGACTTTGTGGTACTTTAGGCACTGACCTGCTTCAATAGGGGAATTAAAAGATACATCGATCATGATGGGGGAAATTTTAGTTCACAAACAAGAGAGAGGGCCACAAGGGCCCTTTGCCACCTCCCAAAATCATCCTTCCCAAAGCCAAACCCAGCTCTCTGCTTGTACCTATACATACGGATACATACTCACATATTTCCCTCCATTGATGTATGTCATTGACCTCTCCTACTTTCCACATGCTTGAGCTATCTTAGAACTGGTCTAAAGACAGGTGGTACCCAGCTAGATAGAGCAATGGGCCTGGAGTTAGGAAGACCCGAGTTCAAATCCACTCTCATACCCATATTAGGCCTGTGGCTCTGAACAAGTTTCTGTCTGCCTCAGTTTCCTCAATGGTAAAATGAGAATAATAACAGCTCGTACCTCCCAGGGTTGTATTAAATGAGAGAATATCTGTAAAGCTCTTGGCACAGCGTCTGGCATATGGGAGGTGCTTAATAAATGCTTGTTGCTCCCTTCCCCCTCCTCCTTGTTAGATCTCTCTTGCTTCTCCAGATTGGCCTCGCCAACATTTTTGCTGACTGCAGAGAAGACCTGTTTTCAAGCTGCTGGTTGTCTTCTCCGAGGACCAAAACAGTGAGGCGAGGGGGGGAGGGATGCCCTGCAGTGCCAGATCCTGTCCAGGGGGGCCACAAATCCACCTCATACCCTGCACTGCACCTGACTCCTCTGAATGGGGGGGGGTCCTGCTGCCCCCTGCCCGAGGCCGCCTTTGCCATCCTTTCACTGTTCTTGAATGTACTGTTGAATCTGAATGGCCACCTGAGAGATGGAGGGAGGACGGCCTCCTCAGCTGTGGAATGGGGGCGGGGGTGGGGAAGGGAATATCGGGGAGCGGCTGACAAGGTCCCGGAGAGAGAAGCGGCCCCCCCAGAACCATACGTGACCCACGGAGGGGAGAAAGTGCCATATACGAAGTGCCTTGACCTCCAAAGATGAAAGGACGCACCATCCAGTGGTGCAGAGCAATCTCCGAGGCCCATAGAGGCCAAGTGTCCTGTTCAAAGCCTCATAGAGTGTGCAGCTAGAAGAGAGCTGATACTTGACTATTCGTGAACTTTCTCCCCTGGGCCAGCGGCCCTACGCTGCCCCTGACAGGTGCCTTTGGGTAGGTGGAGAAAGGAGGGTCCCGGGCCTTGGAGAGGGGACAATGGGGCCAGCGGGTGGGCTCTGCCAGATGTCCCTGGATGGGAGCGGGCACTGCGGGAGCACCTGGAGACAAAGGCCAGGGCCAGGTAGCACGGCAGGGGGCTTCAGGTAGAATGAACGCCCGCCCCTTAGGCAAGGCTTGGCTGGCTTTTGTGTCGGGAGCCCCTGTGCCTGGCGTGCTTGCACGATGGGCCCCCCCACACCCGACAGATGGACAGCCCCGGCCCGGGCCCCTCACTGCCTCGGGCTGCAGCCTCTGCCTCTGCCAGGGTCCAAAGCAGCCGCCCCGCCCACCAGGGCAGCTGCAGATCTGGGCGATGCCTTGGCAAGACAAAGAACGTGACGGGCTGGACGAGCAGCCAATGGGAGAGCGCCGAGGGAGCGGAGGCGGATCCTCGGGTCTCCCCCGCCCCCTGTCTAGGGTACTTGGTCCAGAACGCGGGAGAAGCGGAGTCGAAGACCTGGTGGAGGGAGGGCCCGCCGTGGCCGCCTGGAGGACGGACGGACCGGCGGGCGGAGAGCGCTCCCGCTCCCGCTCCCGCTCCCGTTCTCCCTCCGGGCGGCCGCGGCGGGAACAGAAGCGCTGGGGACAGCTCAGCTCTGCGGGAGGTAAGAGCAGCAGCCTCGCCTCCCCAACCCCCCAGGCTTGAGGCTCGTCTCCTTGGCTCTTTCACTCACCCCCCCACGGCCA
>NW_025397893.1:0-9072 GCF_016433145.1 Gracilinanus agilis | reverse complement strand
AGGAAGAAAGGAAGAAAGAAAGACCAGAAGGAAGATAGGAAGAAAGAAAGGAAGGAAGGAAGAATTACCCAGATTGGAAATTACCGGATGAAAATAGTAATACGTATACTAAGAGGACTAGAGCTGGTGGTGAATGCTTTGTTGAAATAAATGACCATAGATGGGGTCCAGACTGGATAGGGAGGCAAATAAGATAAGAATGACAGTAATGAAGTAATAGAACAGGGAGGAGTCCAAAGATTGTGGGTCAGGATTAGAGAAAATAAGATCAGTAGGACGAGGTAGAAGGATAGCAGGTTAGGGAGAGTAGAATTTCCTGGTTTAAGACAATGGAAATGTGCTGATTCTACATAATAGTGAGGTCAAAGTATGGCTTCTCTCAGAGGCAGTTGAGGTAACATAGTCATGGTGGTCACCACAGCAGAAGAAGGTCACTGTTACATGCAAAATGAAGAGGTTGGATATCTCCAATCCCATTCTAATTAAGTTTCCAGCCAAGATCACACAGCTAGTAATTGATTGTCCAACACCCAGGTTTACTGTCCTATTACTTCATTACTCCCATTCTGATCTTATTTGGCCTAAAGGACAAAGGAATTAAGTGACTTGCTTAAAGTCATGCAGTAAGTAAGTAGCAAAGGCAAGATCCAAAATCCAGAGTTCTGAATCCAGTTATTTCCATTACATCTTGCTTTTTCACATATATTATGTTGTCTTGTGTCTTTTAACCAATCTAAGCCTCAAATTTCCTAACCATCAAGAGCCATACAAGTGTTAAGGAGGTGCTTCCCCCCCACCCAAGATGTTGCCAAAGGCAAAGAAGGAAGTGGTTATGCTCCCCCCCTCCACCAAGATAAAAATCATGTCAAAAGCCTTGAAGGCCAAGAGGACAGTGCTAAAAGGTGCATGTAGCCACAAAGAGAAGAAAATATAAATATCTCCCCTACCTCACCCCACTTCTGGACACCCAAGACACATGGGCTTTAGAAAGTTTTCCATTATACGTGTAAAGAAAATGCAAAAACCAAATATGAGGCAGTGGTATTATTTTGAGAGCCCTGATAGAATTAAAGCTCCTGGGTCCAGAGCCAAAGCTCTCCACTTCTGGCTCGCCATCTGGACAGCTTGGCCTCCATATTAGTGGCCCATGCCCCAGCAGGGTCCCCTTCTTTCCTCCCTCCCTCCTTCCCCATACCTTTCTGGCTCCCTTTAGGATTTGCCTTCTTTTATTAGAATGTAAGCATCTCAAGAATAGGAAATAGCTTGTTTTCTTATTTTTCCAACCCCAGCACTTAGTCCAATGCCTGGCCCATTGTATGAGCTTAATAAATATTGTATTTGTCTATCTGTTTATCTAGGACTGAATACTAACAATAAATGTTTCTGACTTTGGACTGGACTGGCATTGTTCAGGCTACCTAAAAACCTGCCACAGCCACAATATGTCTATGTACAGCATGGCTCATATCTACTGAACACATATTTTAGGTAGCAATACTACCCAATTGTTCGGTAAACCCGACAGTCTTGATTTGGCATAGATGCTTATAACATCCACTTTTTTGGCTTTTTAGCATGATGGGTTATAGAAATGGCTGCCACCAGAAGTGTAAATGAGTGCCTAACAAATCCTAAAAGCTAACTATTCATAACTCTACGGCTCCGGTCCCAGCTTCTCATATAAGCCCCAAATTCATATTTCCACCTGCCCAGAGCACATTACCATTTAGATTGTCTTTAACTCAATTTTGACATCTAGAATTGAACTTATCTTCTTTCTTGCCAAAACTCCCATTCCCAAATTCACCACTGATTTACATCATCCTGTTTCCATTCTCTATCCTCTATCCCAACCCCTACTTAAAAATCTGGAGTCAGCCTTGAACCTTCCCTACTCCTAACTACCTTTACACCTGTTCCGCCAATCATTAAATCCTTAAAACCTGGCTTTTCCCCTTTCCCTTCATTTCCCTTGTTTCCATTCTCATCCTAGTCTTCATCATTTGATACGTTATCCTTTTCTCTGGTCTTCCTACCTCTAATCCCTTCCCTTTTCAAAACATTCAGGACATTACTATCAGATTAATTTTCCTATAGCCCTGCTTTTATCACACCAACCCTCTAATAAAAAATCTAGGGCAAAATGGAGAGATATCCCTTGCTCATGGTTAGGTGAAGCAAATACAGTAAAAATACTAGTACTTGTCAAATTAATTTTCCGATTAACTGCAATACTAAGCAAAATATCAAAGCTCCTCCATAGGCAAGAGATAACATTATATCAAAATACATATGGAAAGTCAGAAAAAGATTTGTCATACTTGCTATAAAAATGTATACTAGAGCAACAATTATTTTTAATCCTGACGGGTACTGGAAAAAATAGAAAAAAGAGATCAACGAAACACAATAGAGAACCTCAAAGCAGAATCCTATATATGTGAGAGATTCGTTTTTTGATAAATTCTATCTTAAAATGCTAGAAATTGGCATTATAGTTGAAAAAATTGTTGGGAAATTGGTAAAAATAAGTTTAATTCATATCTCAGACCTTACAATTCATTAAACTTTCACTGGATCAATTACATAATATTTTTCTTTTTTTAAACTTTTTAAGTAAGAATACATACTATGTATTAGTTCCAAGGAAGAAGAGCAATAAGAGCTAGACAATTGAGGTTAAGTGACTTGCCCAGGGTCACACAACTAGGAAGTATTTGAGGCTATATTTGAAGCCAGGACCTCCTGTCTCCTTTCCTATCCACTGACTCAACTAGCTGCCCCTGAGCTGAATCTTGAATGAAACTAAAGAAGCTAAGATTCAAAAGTAAAGAGGAAGAATCTTCCAAAATGGAGGAAAACCAGTGCAAAAACCTGGAGTCCAGAAATAAAATGCCATATATGAGGAACATTGTCATGAGACAAATGTAAGGAATTAATAGAGACAGAATTAATGGGTTTGATTGCTTAAAGATAAATAAATTTTCACAATAATTCTACAATTAAAAAAAAGTCAAAAAAATAATTTTTTGGATATGGAAAATCCCACTACCAACAAAGACCAGCTCCTGCTAAGAAACTTGTGGGCCACTGAGAGGTTAAGTGATATGCCCAGGGTAACACAGCCTATATATGTCAGAGATAGGACTCAAATCTAGGTCTTCCTGACTCTGAGGCTTCCTCTCTATTTTACCACATTGCATGTTGAAGAAATAAATTTATTTACAATAAATGTGTCAGGTATTACAGAGCCTCTGAAATGAGATCCATAAAGTACTCAAAAGAGTTTCAGCCTAACAGTCTACACAAAAAAAAAGCCTAATGGATTGTGGACGAAGAATGCCTACACCATCAATGCCTACAATTGGATATCCAATCATTAGAAGTAGCCTGACTGGTCCACCAATATATCTTGGACAGACTCTGCTCTGAGAATTGAACTGGAGAAAAATGGACTGCTTTGTCTTTGGGAAATTGTGTCTTTCTTTTAATGGCTCTAAATTTGTCCTTGACACAAAGGTCCACCATTATATTTCTAGTGCCGCTAAGTGGCTGTATGTCTGTGAGTCATGGAATACCGTAGCCTCCAAAGAATTAGTCATAGGTCACTGAAAGAGCAAGAGAGATGTGCATAGCAAGCGTGAGAAGGCTGCCGTAGGCTACCCATGCAGAACAGCACTAGAGAAACCATTTTAAGAATGTCTTTAAATAGATTTACTTGACCAGAAAAGGAGGCAGGATCCTCATGTAGCAAGAGGGAAAGATACTTGATGGACTGTGTGCGAGGTCCATTTTTATCCATGCAAAGTCCACACCAGGTTGAGTGGACATCTGTGAAGAACTAATGGATGACTCTAAATGAATCGTACGAATTGTGAAGGCTCACATGCATCAAGATATGCACCATCGAAGGAAATATTCTCATTGATGAAATCAAATGCTCATGGAAGTATCAAAATATATTCATGGGTAGGCAGAGCAAATAGAGTAAAAATACCAATGCGTCCCAAATTAATCCACAGATTTATTGCAGTATTAATCAAAGTACCAGTAGGCCATTTTGTAGACAAATAGACAGCATCATATCAAAATACCCAGAGAAAAGTAGAGAGATTTGTCTCACCAGATTTCAAAATTTACAGTAAAGCCAGACTATTATCCAAGGGTTGGCCTCCAGAATTTACAAGGGACTGACTTCTACTTATCTATCCTACATGTTGTCCACTGGAGAAATGGGCAAAGGATATAAATGACTTTCTGAAAGAGGAAATAGAAATTGTTAATAACCTTATGGGTCTCTGGCTCTGTGATCTGCTCACTTGGCTGAAGGAATCCCTTTCTCTCTCATTTTGTTATTATTAAATCCTATAAATTAAAATACTTGGAGTATTTATTCGACTTTATTCCCACAGGAGAGATCTTCAAATTCCTTTATACTCAGAAAAATGTAAATTGAGACAATCTTAATAGTCACTAATTTTTTTAAATGGCAAAAAATAAGTGATAAAAATCAATGTCAGCAGGGCTACAGGGAAATAGTCACTGTTAGTAGGACCTAGATCAACTCTTAAAGTAATCTGGGATAGAGTGCTAAGCTTGGAATTGGGAGAACTTGGGTTCAAATCTGGCCTCAGACACTTCCTAGCAATGTGACCCTGTCACCTACCTAGTCCTTGCTACTCTTTTGAAAAAAAGATTTGTCATACAAGATTTAAGATACACTTCATAATTTTAAACATCTTTATAATTTTTTTGCATATAATTGAATTTCTTTATAGTTCTTGCTGTCTGATTACCTAGCCCTTGCTACTCTCCTGTCTTAGAATTAATACTAAGGAGGAAGGTAAGAGTTTGTCAGGAGGTAGAAGGGGAAGTGAAAAAATGAAAGGAAAAAAAGAAATTAATCTGATAGCAAAATAAAAATTATGGAGTTGTTGGTATCTTTTGACCCAGGAACCCAATTGTGAGACTTTTATCTTAAATATATCATGAAAAGAAAAAAGGAGCTAACTGTGCAAAAATATTCATTGTTTCTTTATTTGTAATAACAAGAAGCTAGAAACATTTTCTATATCTGATCCTTGGAGAATAAATAAACCATGGCATATTAATGGATTGGCATATTGTAGTTTAAATATAGGAATGATAATTTGTGAAGCATATAGAACAATATGTACTACATGAAATAATTTTTAAAACAAAATTAATGAACGCAGAATAACATCTACATTCAATATAACTATACATTTAAAAGAAAGAATCTTCATATGAATTCAGCAGGCTCAGCCCAAACCTTTATTTGTAGCTCGTATGTTAAATTCTCTGATTCCATTTTTATATGCATGCTTCAGGATGTACATCTAAATGGTTACTTTGGGGGTCAGCTTTCTTTAGCTGTTTTTCTTTGTTAAATGGTAGAGTTCAATATTGAAAAAAAGTGGTTTAAAAGACATTGATAAAACTTTAAAATAAATAGAATAGTTTTAATATGTTACTGGTTTAATAAATGTTCTCTATTTCATATGATTATTTGCTATTCTTCACTGATGGCTATTAGGTCGTTTTGCTATTTTAAATTTTATTCCTATTTATTTATTTTTTTTAAACCCTTGTACTTCGGTGTATTGTCTCATAGGTGGAAGAGTGGTAAGGGTGGCAATGGGGGTCAAGTGACTTGCCCAGGGTCACACAGCTGGGAAGTGGCTGAAGCCGGATTTGAACCTAGGACCTCCTGTCTCTAGGCCTGACTCTCACTCCACTGAGCTACCCAGCTGCCCCTTCCTATTTATTTTTAAAAATATTTTTCAGACAGACCAAAATAAATAAGCAATCAACAAACATGTATTAAGTGCCCACTATTTGCCAAGCACTGTGTGATTTCATTGTATTGTGATTTTATTAGTATAGGGAGCTCCCATAGCCCTACAATTTATAGTTTGGGAGAATTACCTGGAGCACCAAAGGTTAAGTGATTTGGCTAAGATCGTATAGCAAGTATGTTTCAGAGGTGGAATTTGATGCCAGGTCTTCTGGTTTAACAGCATTTTTCTGTCTTTTTCTTCCTCTTTTTTTACAAATATGAAAATGATGAGGAACTTATATTTCTACTGCACCTAAAAGTTTCCACATGCTTTACACTGTAACTTTAAAGCAGATGGTCCTGGGGTTTGCTAGACCCAACTCCTACCAGCTCCTGATATGATCGTTAATTTTTCTTTTATTTTTTCTCAAATATATGTAAATTAAAATGTTAATATCTTCTAAAGAATGTTTGAGTTCCAAATTCTCTTCTTCCCTCCATTCCCACCCTCCTCAAGAAGGCAAGCAATTTGATATAAATATGCAATCTTGCAAAATTTTTCCACATTAGCCATTTGGTTTTACTATTAAAAAAAATAGTGCCCACATCCTAACCAGCATGTTAAGTCCAAACTTCTCAGGTTAGCATTCAGTCATAATCTCTATTTCCACACACAGACCTGCTCCAATCAGAGCAATCTCCTCATCGCTGCTCAGCCACTATGGAGAGGTCTATCTGGAAACTTATGTTTATTTTGTTCCTTTCCAGATGATGTCCACCCACCTTTCAATTTCTACCCAATCTCTCTGTTCCATGAAATTTTCTTGGAAGAGTTCATCCTCTGTTGATACTCTCTTCTTAAACACCTATCATATTTATTGTCCATGCCGCACAATTACCACTTAATTATGTGCCATTGTATTTCCTAATTATCCACATCATTTAACACTACATGGCGAACTATATTTTTCTCTAATTATTTCACCCATATAAACCTTGAGAAGCAGTGTGGTAGAAAAATTAATGGACCTGGATCTTAGCTCTATTATTTATCACTTGAGTGCCCTTGGCAAGTCCCTTTCTCTCTCAGTCTAAGTTTCCTATTTTGTAAAATAAAGAAGGGTATTAGTCTAGATGGTCTTATAAGGTTCTTCCAGATCTAAACCATATGGTCTTGGTTTCTCATGAACATTGCAAGATGTTCATGAGCAAAGATTAAGCTTTTGCTCTTGTATTTTACATCCCCTTCCCCTAGCTAGAACTAAGTATAGTGCTGACCATATGTGCTCGATCAATATTTATTTATTGCTAAGTGAACCTGTTTCAACAAGAAGTGGATAGCTGTTGCTCTGTTGGTATGGGATGATGGAACCTCACCCTGGGCACATGATTTGCTTGGCTCTTCCTAGCTATCATTTCCTCACCTTGCACAATTATTGCTAGACTCAAAGTCTCTTCTGTAGCTCCGTCAATTCCACCCTGATGAAGGAATATGGAGCAGTACCTAAGGATACAAATGTTGAGGAATGGGAGATAAAGAAAAGTGGAGGAAAAATGTAGAGAGAAGAAAAAAAAGTAAACTACTGAATGTAAAAAGAGTAAAACTACTCTAAACCCAGTCAGTAATACTTAGAGCAAGGCTCATGAGTTTTATGCAGCTCTTTCTATACAATCTTTAAGACTTTTTGTACTAGAATATTATATTGTGATGGACTCTACGTAACCATGCAGATCCTTTGGTTAATGGCTTTGGTTAATGGTTAGAGGAAATGTCATTTTAGAGTCACAGAACTGCTTGTAGACAAGAAAAATAAAATAATCAATTGTTTATTCAATTCAGCAATTATTTTTAAGTGCCTTCTATGTGCTATGTATTGTGTTAGATGCTAAGGGTATAAAGACACCAAAAAAAAAATCCCCCATCCTAAAAGAGCTTACATTCTTCTAAGGTGGGGTAGAGAAGAGAAAGGAAGACACTGGCAAATATCTATAATGCAAGATAGAATGTGATCATGATCAAAGAACATCAAACAAAGTGCTCCTAGAATTAAGAGTTCTCCATCTCATCCCCTATCCAACTTCTCTTCCTTTCTTTATATCTCTTCTTTCCCTTCTCTACAACCCGTTCTCTTCCTGTTTCAATTTATATTTCTTGTCTTCTTTTGTCCCTTTCACTACATCTGTTCTTTTGTCTCTCACCCACGTATTTCTTTTCCCTTTGACCCAAGAAGACTGAATAGAGGGGAGCCTTAAGTGATTTTGTTCCTCAAGTCCCAATTGTGTCAATATAGTGTTTATCCGTGGGAATGCTGAGAAAGCCAAATATAGCCAAATATGCTAGTCTTACCTGAGTTTTTCAACTAGAACAGAGAGAAAATATTGAAGGTGATATCGTACATTAGGATACAACCCAAGCTTTGTTGATAGAATCTCATTTTCTAGAATATAAAAGCTCCAGGCTGAGTATTTATGCTAGTGCCACCACTAGTCTTGAACAGAAATGATACAGTTGGAACTTCTTGTCTCTCTGCCCTGAATTACGGTGAGACAAGCTACCTGCAGATTCCGAAAGGGAGGAATTCCAGGAAATGGAAGGCACAGGACTTGTCCTTAATCCTGTAGGACTAATCATTCAAGTCATTCCAGGTGACCCTAAACTTTCTATATTTCTATATATTTCTATATATTCTATATATATTTCTATATATACTTCTAAAAGATACCATACTGACCATGCTGATTTAATGTCATACCCTTTATTCTTCATCCCCTTCTTCTGAGCCTTTCCAATTTTATCCCATCTCTTACTCTTGCTATCTCTCCATTGACCAGCTCTCCCTATAATGTAAAAGGACAAGTCAAGGAATCAAGAATGGAAAAGAACAAAAAGTGTTTCCTCAGGGGAACAGTGGCAGGCAATAACAGATGAGAAAGGTAGTCCCTAAGACACCTGGCCCTGACAAATAGGACTCAGGCACAAAAGCTTGAAAATCATTAGTCTGTACCTTACTCAACCACAAAAACATCTGACCTTAGGTCCTAAGATATAATGAAAGTTACATTTGAAATGGTCCCAGCAGTCAGTCCTACTCTGTATTGAAGTAAAGGTTGTGTAGACATACGTACCAAGTGTGGATTTGCCACAGGTGATGTCCCCTGATATAGTCAGTGCTGTTGTAAGCTGAAGTGAGATTTAGTAACAGCTACATGTGGAGAGAGAGAGAAAGAGAGAGAGAGAGAGAGAGAGAGAGAGAGAGAGAGAGAGAGAGAGA
>NW_025397892.1:0-4413 GCF_016433145.1 Gracilinanus agilis | reverse complement strand
GGGAGAAAGAGAGGGAAGGAGGGAGGGAGGGAGGGAGGGAGGGAGAGAGAGAGAATAATAGGATTAAGAACAGAGTAGAAATGAAGATGGAAAAGCAAAGAAGAGAGAAGGTAGTTATAGAAGAGGCTGTGAAGATAAGGAATGACAAATTCAGGAAAGGGAGGGGTCTCTTCCACTGATAATGGTTTGGGATCAATGAGGGACTCTTCTCTCACCTTTCCCAGTGGCTACAGACATTGGGGTCATTGGAGTTGAGAGTATTGCCCAGCTCAGGTAGGAGGAGGAAGAGAACAATCAGTGGTCGCAGTGTCCTGGGCAGCATGGGGCCACCTGAGAGTCTGGAAACTTCACTGTATGTATGGTTTTGGATAAGTCACTTAAATTCTCCAAACTTCAGTTTCCTCATCTGTAAAATAAGAATAATAATACACTCAGAGAGCTTATTGTTTTGTTTTATTTTAAAACCCTTCCCTTCTATCTTAGAAACCATACTAATGTCAGTTCCAAGGCAGAAGAATGGTAAGGGCTAGGCAATGGGGTCAAGGGACTTGCCCAGGGTCACACAGCTAGGAAGTGTCTGAGGCCATATTTGAACCTAGGACCTCTTGTCTCTGGTCAGAGGACTTATTAACAGTAAAATCTCATATATGTTGGTTTTCATCACATGAAAAAAAAACATCAGAGGAACTGAGGATGCTTAACTTGGAAAAGAAAAGACTTTTGGTGTTAAAGGAGCAAGAAGGACAATCCTGGCTTCAATTATTTCAGTTATTGCTTTGGCCCCAGAGAACAGCGCTAGGAGAAATAATGGGAAGTCACAGAAAGAAAGATTTAGATTTAATGAAAGGAAAGAGATTCCTTCCTGTTCAAAAATGGAATAAACTGGGGCAGGAGGCAGCTAGTGACTCAGTGAATTGAGAGCCAGACCTAGAGACTGGAGGTCCTGAGTTCAAATATGGCCTTAGACACTTCCCAGCTATGTGACCCTGGGCAAGTCACTTAACCCCCATTGCCTAGCCCTTACTGCTCTTCTGCCTTAGAACCAATACAAGTATTGATTCAAAGACGAAAGGTAAAGGTTAAAAAAAAAAAAAGGAGTAAATTGACTTGGTAGCTAATAAACACCCTATTATGGATGGTATTTAAATAATAACCAGCTGGATACTTGTTAGCTACATTATATAGCAAGAACCCATTTGGGCAGGGGATTAGATTGTTGTTTTTGAAGCCAACCGGTAGCACATTGTAGGATGCATGACTTGCACCTAAGTCAGATTTAAGTGAGTCAGAGTTACACAAAGTCACCAGCCTCACTCTCTCATCACCATCATCATCAGTCATTAAGGTCCAGTGGCAGGAGAAAAGTCAGGCTGACTGGTGACGGCTGGGATGCGGTGGATGACCAAGTTCTAAGGACTCCACAGTGCCTGCTTCAGCATTTTCCTTAACGTGGAGCAAATTATCATCATCTGCCCATTCCACCAGGTGACATCTTGACATGCTTGAGGTAGACATCCCCTAAGTCACTGATGGCTTTGAGGTCCATCATTTACCCTCAATCTGGTTTAGCCCTTCTGTAGAGATAATTTTGCAGGACTGTGGCTGCCACATGTGCTACAGCTTGTTAGAGCCACACCAAAGGTGGAGGAGCAGCCCTGAAAAGGGTTCAGCAAGCCCTCACCCCAGAGGTGCTAGATTAGGTGGGCCCCGAAGCTCTCTGTCCCACCTAAAATTCTAAGAGTCTGTGTGATGCTCAAATACTACTTGGAGAGCACAGGGTTCAAGTCCCTGGGCTCAGGTTCCAGCTTTGAAAAGGACTAGCTTTATGACATTGGGAAAGTCATTTTTCCCTTGCTGGAAATCAGTTTCCTCCTCTGTATAATGAGGGAATTAAAGGACCTTTAAGATCTCTAAATCCTATGATCCAACTGTCTCCTGCCCTAGACCCTAGACCTTCCAAAGGAGCTCAGACATCTGGTCCTATAACTGCATCCGCTTAGGGGCTGGACCCTGAGATTTGTCCTTTCGAAGCCCGGGTCCTTCTCCTCTCCTTCCCCACTGAGGAGTCACAGATGGAATTAGAGGCAAAGCTGAGATCTGAACTCAGGGAAACCTCTCCTCTCACAGTCTTAAACCTTAAAAAGATGGAGTAAGTGTTTAAGGATTGCAGAATTCCAGAATCCCCTGTTCTGCACATCCCTCCCCCCAAACACCCACACACAGGCGTGAGAAGAGAATCAGGACCCCCAGATGGGCTCCTGGTCTCAGGAGAACAGCTCTGGGCTAAGAAGGGGATCGGTGTAATGAGCTCTTCCTCCACCCATGGCCTTCCGCCCCTGCCTGGGTTTCAAATTCTCTTCAGTGTTGATCTAACTCCTCCCTCTGTACCCCCCAAGGCAGCCACATCTGCTTGTAATTTTTTTTTTCTGGGAAGAGATCGAGGTCCCACTTTCAGGCTGCTTATCCCCAATGAGCATCCCTGGAATGCTGGATGCCCTGACCTCAAAACCTCCTACTCCCACCCCCCCACACTCCCTGAGGGTCATCAAGACCCCCTCCCCATCTCTGGGATGGGCCACCTTCCTCTTCCTTTTTTGGGTATTGAGGTGGTATGGTGGACAGACCACCAGGACTGCAGTCAGGAAGATCTGAGTTCAAATTCAGATGCTTATTAGCTGTGTGACCCTGGGCAAGTTATTTAACCTCTGTTACCCTCAGTTTCCTCATCTGTCAAATGGGGATGATAATAGCAACCACCTCCAAGGGTTCTTTTGAGCATCAAATGAGATAACATTCGTAAAGTGTAAATGTTTATCATCATCATCATTATTATATCTAGCAACTAGTAGTAACAGCAACTACCTCCCAGGGTTGTCCTGTGGATAAAATGAGGCAGTAGGACCTTGTTTTACACAGCCAAGACCCTTCTTCAAAGTTGAAAATCACACAGAATAGCAAACCCCATTATTTAACAAGTGCAGCTGGGTGCTTACGACTTTTCTCCAGTTTATCAGAGCTCCCAGCAGCACTCTTGTGCTCTGGGGCCATCGTTCATAATTAAATAGTGTTAAAGACGCAAAGAGGAGCACTGCTCTGACTCGGACCCAACCTTACAAGGGAGAACTTGGGACAAAGACTGAGGCCCCAGTGCCTAGTTTGGTGCAGAACACGGGAATGACTCACAGTGATGCATGCAGGAGAATGAGCACGACTGGGAGAACTGCTACAGGGAAGGGACATAATTACAATTTTTTATTTGGGAAGGTGGTGGGGATTTAGCATCTAATTACAATTTTATTTTATTATTTTTATTTTTCACTATCTTTATTCTTTTTATTGTTAATTACATATACCTGAATCTGCATGTGTTGAGTTAACGTAAATCAAGGGTCTACTGTATATGTCAAGAACTTTCAAGGGAGGCAGCTGGGTGGATTGGTGAATTGAGAGCCAGACCTAGAGAGAGGAGGTCCTGGGTTCAAATCTGACCTCAGACATTTCCTAGCTGTGTGACCCTAGGCAAGTCACTTAACCCACACTGCCTAGCCCTTACCCGTCTTCTGCCTTGGAACAAATATATAGGATTTTTAAAAAAATAAAAAAGAAAGAACCTTCTAAACCCTAAAGCGCTAGATAATACTCTCCATTATTATTATTCCTTGAGGTCTCCTGAGAACAGAACGTGGCTTCTCTCAATACTGGCTCCTTCCAATGTCTTCTACCCACCTTGGGAAGTCCCTCTTGCTGTCTCATCTCCATCTCATCAGGTACAGACGTGGCTCGTTTCTTCCCAGATTATGGGGACAAAAGCCTCCTCCTCCCACTTTTTCCTCAATCCTCTGTCCCAGTCCTTACTATCCACCATCAACCTTTTCACTGCGATGCCAGTCCTCTCTTCCCCTCAGACATTACCTTTACTAGAGCTTCCAGGGACTGTAGTAGAAAAAGCAATGGAGCAGATAGCAAGGGACGTGAGTTCAAATCCCAGGTCTGCCCATTGAAGAAGGCTTTCTTTGGACCTTAGATTCCTTTTTTTTTTTTTTCTTTTAAATCCGTACCTTCTGTCCTAGTATCAGTTCTAAGACAGAGGAGTGGTAAGGGCTAGGCAACTGGGATTAAATGACTTGCCCAGTCACCGCTAGGAAGTGTCTGAGGTCACATTTGAACCCAGGACCTCCCATCTCTAAGCCTGGCTCTGTATTCACTGAGCTGTCCTGCTGTCCAAGGCGTTAGAGTCCTGATATTTAAAATGAAGGGGGTGACTGACTAGCCCTAACAATCTGTGAAGCGCCCTGCCCTGGCAGCCTTGTCTTCTGGGCATGACTTGCTAGCCCTTGTCCCTTCTGGTCCCAGTCTCTCTCTCTCTCTCTCTCTCTCTCTCTCTCTCTCTCTCTTTCTCTCTCTCTCTCTCTC
>NW_025397891.1:0-2087 GCF_016433145.1 Gracilinanus agilis | reverse complement strand
AAAAAAAAAAAAAAAACGGGAAACTGAATAACATACTACATCTGCGATCTTGTATTTCGATTTCCTGTGCTATCCAAGGTATGTTGACTTTCTTAAACACAGGTGAAGAATTCTATAGGTAGAACCCCCAATTAACAAAGGATTCATGCTACAAAAGTTAAGTAAATAAAATTTTATTTAGTTTTTAAAAATTAAAAAAAAATCCTCTAATTTGTTTTTCCTTGATTATGCATGTTTATAAATAAGGGCTTTGTTTTTCCTGCTTTCTCAACGAGTGAGAAAGTGAGAGGATGAAAGTAAAATAAAATTTAATTTTTAAAAATCAACACTCACTTGAGTGCATTGTTTGGAAATCAGAACATTTGGTCCCATAAAAACTATATTGTAAATGGCAATTGAGTTCCCAGGCTATCCCACGAAACTTTATTGAAACCATGGCATAACTTAAATACTATATACTTGTTTATATACATTTATGTGAAAAACCAGGTATTC
This sequence comes from Gracilinanus agilis, assembly GCF_016433145.1. NCBI lineage: Eukaryota > Metazoa > Chordata > Mammalia > Didelphimorphia > Didelphidae > Gracilinanus > Gracilinanus agilis. The sequence continues at coordinate 1,592 of NW_025397891.1, read as the reverse complement.
TTATATTCTTATATATTCTTATAGTTCATCAAAACAGAAAAACTATATATTTAGATACAAATGTCATTATCCTAAGTATTAATGTTAAAAGAAAAATCAACTTAATTAAAAGACCAGAAGATAAATGAAGTTTCAAGACAATACTGAATGAGATTTGTAGTTCAGAAAGGCAAGCATAGCCTAAATAGCTCTCAGAGATATGAGACAATGTTGATCTTTTAGCTACAAAAGTAACTAGACCCATGAGTTTGAACCAAGAGATATCTGAGTGATTAACTAGAGTCAGGGGTAGATCCCAACCAACCCTTACAGATAAATACAGAAAAGTAAAGAAAGAGTTATATGAACTGATACAAAAGGAGGTAAGCAGAACCAGAAAAGTTTTATATTTTAAAAATAGTAAGAGAAAATTTTAATTATTCTAATGTCAAGCCTTTGCACTAAGCAAAGAGAAACTCCTCCTTAATCAATTAGCAAAGTAAAGAAAGCAAGAAAATTAGAAGATTAGGTCTTTACTAGGGAATCATGGAAAAACCTTTCCAGGTAGAGATACTTTGTAAGACTGGCTAGCACATGGTCACCTGTCAGGTATGTTATTGTGGGGATTCCTTTGTATGTGTTGGATTAGATGGCCGCTGGAGTCCCTTCCAACTCTGAAATTCTGTGACTATGATTTATGGCAAAGGAAATCACAAATACAAAAGGGCTAAGATGACTGAGAGGTAGAGTATGGTAGTAGATAGGACACTGGACCCAAAGTCCAGAAAACTTGGGTTTAAATCCCATTTTATACGTACTATGTGACTCTAGGCAAGTCATTAACCTCTCTAAGCCTCAGTTTCTCCACCAAAAAAACAGAGAAGATATAGTACCTACTTTGTAAGATTGATGTAAAGAGAAAATGAAATTATATATATATATATATATGTGTGTGTGTGTGTGTGTGTGTGTGTGTGTGTGTGTGTATACAAAGAACTTTGCAAACTCTTCTAAGCTATTAAAGCTTAAAGTTGCACTGACTTTTGAAATACCCTTTATAAATGCTAACTAGTATTATCAGCATGATCATTACTATTGTTCCATCAGCTGAATGGTCCCCTCATTCTACCTCCCATAAGTAGATGATTTAGCCAACTGTAAACTTAATATGGGTCAATAATAATGTGGCCAACAGGAAAGCTAATGTAATCCGAGGTTACATCTACAAACTTGATTTTTTTTTTATAGGCCACTTATGTCTTTATTTAAAAGTGAGATATTCATAAGTCACTTTGTTCAGTGCCTGACAAACAGTAGGTGTCAAATAAATGCTTGCTCCTTTGCACCCCTTCCAAGTCATTTATTAAAACATTTCATTAAATTTATTTAATATTCACTATTTATACAATATGTGATATTTATATTTAATATAACATATGTTAATTGTTAGTAATATTTCTATGTTATATAGTATATAAGTATTTCATATAAATATATAATATTTCATATATAGGTACATATTATATATTTTACATAATAATGCTATATAATTTATAATTTATATAATATAGTGTTAATAATAAATAATGGTTTATAATTCTATATGTTAGTAA
>NW_025397890.1:0-8178 GCF_016433145.1 Gracilinanus agilis | reverse complement strand
TATATCTTACTATATGTAGATATATATCTGATCTATAATATATATTAAAATATAATAATAATACGAATTGGTCTTTTTTATCTCTTTAAACAATTCAAGGCTAATTAATAAACCTTATATTATTTGCTTTTGACTCAAACCTTGACAAAGTTGGTGCTATTAGAAGAATCCTAGATTTGACAGATAAGGAAACTGACACTTAAAGAGTCCCTGTGATGCCCCCAGGTCTCCTAAGCGCTAAGCATCTGAAGTGGGATTTGAACCTCCATCTTCTTTGATTATAATAAGCTCACTCCACTATGTCACATTATTAGAAAGTATTTTACCTCTGGCTTCAGCCACTTCCTAGCTGGGTGACCCTGGGCAAGTCACTTAACCCCCATCGCCTAGCCCTTACCGCTCTTCTGCCTTGGAACTGATACACAGGAGTGATTCTAAGATGGAAGGTGAGGGCTTTAAAAGGAAAAAAAAAAGAAAGAATTTTACCTTCTTTCTCCCAGCTGAGCCTCTCCATCCTGAGATTTTTTATTTTTATTCTGGCTATTGTAATCCCTATTTTAGGAAGAAGGAATCAAGATTTGACTTTATTTCACCATTAGGAGGCCACCAGGTGTCAGGGAATTGGCTGCTTCCAACTAGTAAACTTCTGGGCTAGACTGAGAATGACTTCTGGGGAGAAAGGGAAAAAGCACTTTTAATCCCTGCCTAGCATATTCCTCTACCCTGGGGCAGCAACCTAATTTGATTGAAACAAAGGACAAGAAGTGTGACAGCAGCAATCAGATTGTTGGCTTTAAACTTGCTTTACATAAAGCCATCATTAAGCCTTGGCCTGCAGAGTCCTGTTTCACACCCAGTCAAGTCATTCCTGCTTACAGTCACTGGGCCCCTCGACAGAACTTTGGAGTAGGCCAGTTCTCCAGTTTTTTTCAGTAAAAAATCATTGCCATAATTAGGACTTTTCGTTTTATGCTTGAGCTGAGGTCAAGAGAAGCAAGTCTCCTTTACTTTTTGAGCTCCCATTTTCCATCAACAAGATGGAAGAGGTAGATTTAAGGGTTCTTCTGCCTTCAAATCCATGACCCTCTGCCTTTTTTTAACCCTTACCTTCTGTATGAGAATCAATACTGTATATTGGTTCCAAAGCAGAAGAGCTGAAAGGGCTAGGCAGTAGAGGTGAAATGACTTACCCAGGGTCACACAGCTAGGAAGGATCTGAGGTCAAATTTGAACCCAGAACCTTCCATCTCTAGGCCTGGCTCTCAATTCACTGAGCCACCCGGCTGCCTCTTGACCCTCTGTCTTTAGGAAATAAGCTTCTAAGAAGGAAATCTGGACTGAAAACAAAATAGGAAATACAGAGAGAAATTAGAGGTTTGCTTTTAAGTTATTTCTTCTAGTCATTTAACATTTTTATTATTTAATTTTCATTTTCTTCTTGAAATTTTTCTTTTTTTCTTCCTGATGAATGAATGAAATACTTCATTTTCTTCTTGAAATACTTCTTGAAAAGTATTTGGATCTACCACTGTATAAAGCCCAATGAGGTATGGGCAGAGAGCTAGCTGCCCATTTCTTCCTCTGGTAGTGTATGCTAAACACATAGTTCTGCCTCTGTGCTGGGCCCCTCTGGCCCCTTGGTTCTTCAGCTGTTCTCTTTTCTGGAAAGATCTTCCAGTGTCTCTGAGGAGCAGCTGAGATATACCATGCCCCCTGCTGGTCCCCTGGTCCCTTTGCTCTCCAGACACTGTGGCAAAAGGAATAATAGAACTAGTTCCTCTTTTCAACCATTGGGGATAGGAGAGTTTATAATTTCTCATATTTTTAACTTAATATACTGGCAAGTTCCTTAGGGCAAATGACATTTGCTGCCAGGAGTATAATCAAGCGTTCCTCGGGCTCCCTAGGTGCCTTGCCAGAGAGCAAAAGCAGTGTTTTCATAAGAGCTCAAGCAGTCTTCTAAGTGGTTTGCACTTGCAGGCCTTCCTTACAAAACAGATGTCCTCCTGAAAGGCTATATGCCCACTGTCTTCTGGGAATCCATTCTAGAGTATTCAGAGGACTTGCCTATTTAAAGGGAGCTTGTAGGCAATTCATTTATTTTCTATTTAAAGAACCCTCACCTTCCATCTTAGAATCAATCCTGTGTATTGGTTACAAGGCAGAAGAGCGGTAAGGGCTGGGCGATGGGGGTTAAGTGACTTGCCCAGGGTCACACAGCTCGAAGTGTCTGAGGCCAGATTTGAACCCAGGACCTCCCGTCTCTAAGCCTGGCTCTCATTCCACTGAACTACCCAGCTGCCCCCTAAAGTCGGGATTTTAACCTAAGCCCTAGGTCTCTAAATTCACTGTTCTTTCCACTGATCCATGCTGTCACTCTTCTAAACAGTTCTTAAATATTTTAATGAGGAAATTGGGCCTATGGCCATACATATACAGTAGGATAATATTGAGGGGATAGCGTAGCATTAGGAAGAGCTGGGTTAGAAAGAAGTGAGGTCTTTGGGCAAGACGTTGAACCTTTCAGTGTCCAAGAAAACTTTCAGAGTTGTAGAGGAGCTGTTGCTCAGTCTTGTCTGATTCTCCATGATCCCATTTGAGAGTTTCTAGGCAAAGATACTAGAGTAGTTGGCTGTTTCCTTCTCCAGCTAATTTCACAGATGAGGAAACTGAGATAAACCAGGGTGAAGTGACTTGCCTGGGGTCACACTGCTAGGAAATGTCTGAGGCCAGATTTGAACTCAGATCTTCCTGACTCCAGGCCCAGTGCTCTGTCCATTGCACCACCTCCTTGGCAATGTACATTAGTGGAAGAGTTTCCTACTCCAAGAATTTTCCAAACCAATGAAATCCTAGGCTGGAACCAATTTCTGTGTGCATGTATGGTGTATGTAATGCATATATACAATTCACGCAGAGAAGGAGATCACTCACTTGGAAATATTCAGCAACAATCAAGAAAGTAATAGATCGTGCTGGTATTAACTTTCCTGTTCTGAACAGCTTACATGTAGCCAGACTACACTGGAGTCTGACAAAGCCATAACTTATAATTCGTGTGTTTCCTTTTTTTGTACCACATGTGAAATGACTTTGTAAAATGAAGGCTGTTGATGTGCCTGCCAGCAGGCCCAACTGAATTCTGGTAAGTAACCCTAACAAGCCAGAAGTGTCATTGCATATATGTTGTTCCTTTTGGTCGAGATTCACCCAAGACATACATGGATCATTGTTAAAAGAATCTGATCTTTCCTCAAAAAAGTTTTCATCCAGGTAACCAGTTTTCCAAACAGATTTATCTTAAGAGCCTGCTAAAATGGTGCCCATAGTGGGGAGCTGGATGACTCAGTGGATTGAGAGCCAGACCTAGAGACGGGAGGTCCCGGATTCCAATCTGATCTCAGACACTTCCCAGCTGTGTGACCCTGGGCAAGTCACTTCACCCCCATTGCCTAACCCTTACTGCTCTTCTGCCTTGGAACCAATACACAGTATTGATTCCAAGATGGAAGGTGAAGGTTTAAAAAATAAATAAATAGAACAAAATGGTGCCCATACTTTCAGGACAGAGCAGTGCCCAACCATTCTAGGGACTGGGGCAATTAGCTTGGATGCCCACTCAAATGAACTTGTTCAAATAAATTTCCACATGGAGGGAAGAAAGGAAATTTCAGGGAGAGACTTTCGATCTCAGGTGACAGTACCCTATGAAAAGGAGCTGGACCTTGGATGACTGAAAAAGCCACCATCTTAGAGCTTCTTATTTTAACTCCTTTTTATTGACTAGGGATTAAGAGGTGGATAGCACCGGATCCCAGCTAGCTGGTGCAGTGGATAGTGCTGGACCTGGAGTCCCTCTGGAAGATCCAGTTCAGTTCCTGCCCTCAGGCCCTTAGGAATGTGTTCTCCTGGATGTGCCAATTAACCCCTGCCTCCGTTTCATTTTCTGTAAAATGGAGGTGACAGTAGCACCTACTTTCCAGGATATCTCGAATGAGATATCTTCAAAGCATTCTCTGTAAATCTTAAAGCACCTTATTTCCATTTCATTGCCTTAGTCAGTATAAAGTCCTCCTGCCCAGGCCTACTTAAAGCTCTGTAAACAACCACCAGCTGACCATAGGATTCAGAATGGGATGTGACATCTTTGACTGTGAAACCATGAAAGTCTTGGATGTGAAATTCCTGTTAAGGATACTAATCGTTAAAGAAGTGAACATAAATCAGATTCGACTTTCCTTTAGTCAGCATATTTTGCACATTCTTCTTCCAGGGTGCCATGCCAATACGATACTCTAGGATACCCAGCAACAAGATCATTCAAATCTTTTATGTAAAATAGATCCTGATTTTCCAGAGGCTTCCTCTTGGAAATGTGAGGTGTATTTTCTTTTCTTTCCTTTCCTTTTTTTCGATGCTTACCTTCTGTCTTAGAATCAATACTGTGCATTGGTGCCAAGGCAGAAGAGCAGTAAGGGCTAGGCAATGGGGGTGAAGTGACTTGCCCAGGGTCACATAGCTAGGAAGTGTCTGAGGCCACATTTGAACCCAGAAAACTCCCATCTCTAGGCCTGACTCTCGATCCACTGAGCCACCCAGCTGCCTCAAGATATATTTTCAAAAGGAGGGGAAAAATATCATGTCAGACCAAGTTGAGTAGTTTTAGGGGTGGGATAGGGCTGGCTTTCGATGCCCTTGAAATCTCCTTTGTGCTACTGCATGTCTTCCTTACTTAATTTGAATTTTTCTTCACTTAGGCAACTCGACAAATCAACAGTAACAGCTCATGTCTTATTAGTTTTTTAAAAATTGGCCTAGGCCTCAGAATTCATCAGGATAGGGCACTCCCATTGCGACAGTCCCTTACGCTGATGTGGATGAACATTTTATCTTAGGGAATCATCAGTAGGACCGATATGTTAAATATCAGTGCTAATACAGCTAGTAGATATCAGGCGCAATGCTTCAGCCCAGGTATTTCTAAATTCAAGGCCACCCTTTTATGCCAGGTTAGCTCTTCACAGAATTTAGTGTCCTCTATTCGGTCTGAGGATTTACAGTGTCTAATACTGTTAATCTCTAATTTTAGATTTCACCAGTAGGTGCCACCAGCTAACATGGGTGTTTTTCAATATAACTATTCATAGGATCATAGATTTAGAGCTAGGAAGGGACCCTAGAGGTCAGCTAGCTCATCACTCTCATCATTCCAGGGAGGAAATTGAGGCCAAAAGAGGCGATGTAACTCGTCCAAGGGCACATAGATAGTAAGTGCCAGAGCAAGTTTAAGGTCATATGGCTTCTAATTCAGGGATCTTTCTGTATCATAGGATTTAGAGCTGGAAGGAATTTTAGGGTTCAATGAAAATTCTCATTTTATTTTATTTTTGCTTAATAATTTTTTTTATCATCTTGCTCAGATGGTGTGATTTAGTTAAACAAAATTCACAGGATCATAGAATGTTAGAGCTGCAAGGGACATTAAAAGTCATCCTCTCTGATGTCCTTAATCTACTTGTCTTTAAATCCTTGGACTCCAAATCTGCCACACCTTCTCCCTATGCCATTCTGCCTCCCAACTGCCTGCCTGCTTGGTGCCCAATTCCGTCTTACAGGGCCAGTCTCTGAAACTCTGTCACTCAGGCATAAAGGAGAGTAATCATTACCCTCATAATTTAATACTTAAGAAGAGCAAGCGTTATAAAATTGAAATGCCCCCAAATAACTCCCCTTGATTGAAATAACTCTCTAGGTCTAATGTCAAGGGCATGAAAATAAGAAATATTATGCCTCTGAATATGCTTCAAAGCCTTCCTCACTTCTCTGCCTCCCAGGGTTTTTAGATGATCAGAATCGCCTACAGTTTGTAAAGTATTAGGCACTAACACAAATCCAGAAAACTCAAGTTGAAACATACCATCCTCCTGCCAGAGAAGTAATGGACTTAGAATGTAGGATGAGACTTACATTTGTGGACACGGTCAATGTGAGGATTTGTTTTACTTGGACTACGCGAATGTGTTATGTGGGTTTTTGTTTTCATTTCAAAACAGAGTTCAGTGGAATAGTGGGAGGACAAGGTGCTAAATGTTCATAAAAATAAAAGAATAAATAAATAACTTGAAAGAAAAAAGAAAATCTGGGCTTTAAAATAAAAAGCTGACTAGGGCTCATATAATTGATGCATATAATCAAATAATCATATATTATTTATATATGTTTGCATATATACATATAAAATACTTTTTTGCACTAAATATGATGACTTTATCGATGGTACATAATATAAGACTCTATGCCTCTCCTTCAACTACTACAGGGGTGCTTTGGGGCAAGGATGTGAATGGGGCATGGGATCCCTAATATAGGGACACAAGTTACAGATATGGGTTCTCCAGTGGTAGAACGCTTTTTTTGGCTGGGGGTGAAGATACATGGTTTTTACTTCATAGGAAATAATAGTAATGTAATAATACTGAGGCATATAGATAAAATCAAACTACATGGGTTCACAGAAAAGCACACTAAAAAGCATTCTAAATTCATCTCATGGAATAGTTTTCCAGTAATATAAAAATGTTATTTGGACTCATATAAAATATTTACTTAAATGTTGAAGAAAGATATAGCATGAAGGCTTTGATTTTGAATCTGAAGGTCACAATGAACCCAGTGGATGAAGGTAATAATACCTTCATCTCCTTCAGACGAGTCACAACAAGCATAAAGATAGCAAAGAGAAGACTGATTGAATGTGTTAAGAGATTTATTGGCATCCTTAAATCAAAGTTGAATGGGAAGAGCACTTAAAGTAATTAACACCAATGAAATACTAGTCCTGATGTACATTTTTGGAATTATAAAGTGTATTATAATAGATTTGGAAATTATCCTCCCAGAACCTGTACTGCACTAAAAAAGTACAAGGCCCATCATCTTAATACTGCTCTGGAAAGAAATAGTTCCTTGCCAAAAAATGAGGAAGATGATTGGTAGGCCTTCTTAGAGCTTGTAATGAATAAGTTAGCAACTTACAGAAATACTTTTGGAACAAGCAAACATAACTAGTCAATAATAAAGGCTTTTAAGAGGTACATGCCATTAGATTTTTGAAATTCCACACAAAGTAGCAGCCCCCTTCTCCCATTATTGAGGTCCTCCAAGAATCTCCATTTTGAGGAAAGACCCAGGTCAGTCATTTCTCTCCAGGCTTTGGTTCAGATTTTATCACCAGGCCTCAGCTTCCATCTCACTCTGGAATGTCCCTTCTTTGCTGTGATCTTTTCAATCTGGACTATTTCTCCATTGCTGAGGTCACCTTCTTCACCTTTTAAAAGATGAATTCTTTCTTGTTTCCTGATTTTAAAGAAGGGCCCCGGTCCAATCAGTCTTTATTCTTCTGCTGACTCTGCTTAGGACTCCGTGCCCTTCAGCATCATATCTTCCATGTGGATACCTTCTTACCAACCCCTAATATTTCAGCTTGCTTTCTCATGCCCTCTCCTACCTTTAGACCAGGGGTCGGCAACATATGGCTCTTTCTGTAGGAGCCATAAGGTCCATTTTTTTTCAGGCGCTGTTACAGGAGCGGCACTGGGAGCACTGTACGGCTCTCACGAAATGACATTTTAAAAAATGTGGCGTTTATGGCTCTCACGGCCAAAAAGGTTGCCGACCCCTGCTTTAGACCATAAGGACTTTTAGGCCAGGGATTTTCTTGCTTTTTACTTCTACTTATAAGCCCAGGGCTCTAATGTCTGCCATGTAGTTAGCACTGAATAAATGCTTAGAGACTTGGTAACTCTTTGTGGGAATGGAGGGGTTTATAATAGTAACTCACTAGAAATGATAAAATTGTTATCCTTAAGAATCTTGGATTTAGTTATCAATGTATATTATGCAAGTATTTGGTAGAAACTACAGTTTACAGTTTGTAGCGTATTACTACAAACTGTAAAAATTTAGTAACTGCAGATACATAGTAGGACATCATTCAATGACTAGAATTAAAAATCAGAAGTTTGCTGTTTTCCATGGACTGAGTGAAGACATTTCCATCCTCCAAATAGGGACCTCATGGTACAATTCAACCAAAAATCTATACTCGAACTGGAACATTAACACAATACTGCTCTCTTGTCCACAATCATCCATATATATATATATATATATATATAT
>NW_025397889.1:0-7388 GCF_016433145.1 Gracilinanus agilis | reverse complement strand
GGGTGTAGGGAAGCTGGGGAGGGGGGAGGGCGACAATGATAGGGGATATAGGAGGGTGGGACAAATGGGGGAACCAGGTGATAAGGAAGAAGAAACAAGAGGGGTGCTGGAGAGAGAAGGGGGGACAACAGAGCATAAAGGTTTCTGGGGATGAAGATAATGGCCATTTGAAGGTGCTCTGTGCTTTCTGTCATTGGCCCGTCCCCAGTTACATGAAGGAGCTCATTTGGTGGCTGGCCCAGAAGAGGTCAGGAAAGGAAAGGTGAAAGAGCAGGAGCCTGGCAGGGGGCAGAGAATGTGGCAGCAGAGGAGGGGATTAGGGCAGTGTCCGAGGGTCAGGCAAGGGAGGAGGCCAGCAGGGTGGAGAGGGGAAAAGAGGACAGGAGTCTCTGCTGGGAGTCTGGCCCAGAAAAGTCAAAGTTTCCATAAAAGACTGGAGGGAAAGGAGAGGAAAGGCAAGAACCGGGAGTTGGGGGGTGGGGGGAGCATAGGGCAGGGTCCCTCGAAAGACTCCTCTGTGGGGGATGGAAATGCCAAAGCCCCAAAGTCAGCTGCTCCTATCCCATCCCCCAGGGACTGGGCCTGTCTCCCTGGCCTAGTCTCTGTTGCCTCAGTAACCACTTGGACCTAAGCACTCCCTCCTCCCTCCCTCTCTCCTTCCCTCCCAGTGGCTCCCACTGCCCCGCCCCATCTCCTCAACCCTGGTCCCTCTGGGTCCCCATGCTCCCCTGGGACAGGTAGGCCAGGGGCCTGAGTGTTAGTGTGCAACTCGGTCACAGTGGCACCGTCCGTGACAGTGTTTCCTGTGTCCCTGTCACCGTGGAGGCCTCCTCATGACTTCTGGTGGGGGCAGCTATGTGAGATCCATGCAGCTAGCTGTTATTATGCCTCTTTGGATCCCTGTGTGTGTGTAAAATAGAGCAAACTGTGTGTGTGCGTGTTCCTCTGACCCTTCCCCCGAACATGCTCTGAGAGGGGTTGTTGAGGATGAAGGGCTGGTATTGGAGTCTCCTCTGACCACTATTCCTCCTCTTCAAACAAGATTCAACAAAAGCCTCTCACTGACTCATTCGCCATTCTCCTTTTGCTTTTTCACCTCTCCTTCTATCATTCTGCATCTGAGTTATCATCTCCTTCCCTCCCTCTCTCACTGTGCCTTCCTCTGTTTCTCATTCCTTTATGGCAGGTCTCCCTCCCTCTCTGCCTTACTGTCTCTGCATGTCACTTTTGTCACCATCTCATTATCACTTAAGGCTGGATCTCTGTTTCTCTTAGACCATGTCTGACAGGAGGCTCGCCTGGGGCCAACAGTGGGGTCTTTGGGGGCTGCTTCTGTGCATGCTAACTTCCTGGTGCCTGGGAGCCCCCTCTCCATCCCCAAGCCCTGCAGCAGGCACCAGTGGCAAGCTTCGTTTCCGCCTGGCGGGTTTCCCTCGGAAGCACTATGAGGGCCGTGTGGAAATCCAGAGGGCTGGTGAGTGGGGTACCATCTGCGATGATGACTTCACACTACAAGCGGCTCACGTGCTATGCCGGGAGCTGGGCTTTACCGAAGCCACAGGATGGACCCACAGTGCCAAGTACGGTGCAGGCACAGGTGAGAACAAGTACCATGGAAGGCTATGGTACATATAGAGGACTAGCACCTAGTCCAGTCTCAGTTTAGGAAGACACGAAAGAAGATGCAGTCTGCAGAGGATACAAAATCAGAACTGTCGAGGCTGGGGGAGGAAGGAGAAGCGGAGCGAATAACTCCCACATTGACAAAGTCTAAATCTAAAAATATCTGTTTGGGCTAAATCTAATATGATGAGGTCTGATAAATATAAACATAAAGTCTTGGGCTTGGGTTCAAAAAATCAACTGTACTTCTTTTTTTTTTTTATTTTTTTTTTATTTAAACCCTTAACTTCTGTGTGTTGGCTCCAAAGCAGAAGAGTGGTAAGGGTAGGCAATGGGGGTTAAGTGACTTGCCCAGGGTCACACAGCTAAGAAGTGTCTGAGATCAGATGTGAACCTAGGACCTCCTGGTCTTTAGGCCTGGCTCTCAATCCACTGAGCTACCCAGCCGCCCCCTCAACTGTACTTCTGTAAAGCAGTTTAAACTATTCCTAAGTGAGGGATCTGGGAGGTTTAAAAGACTAAACGTGAAGAAAGTGACTGAAGTAGAGGGTGAGTGCCCAGAACAAGGAAGGAGACTCCCTCCTCCGTCAGACCATCCCTGGCGTGGACTGGGTCCGATTCTGAGCACCACATTTAAGCACATCCAGAGGGTGACTAGAAACTGAGAGGCAACATAGATCCCCAGGCCAGAGAGGACTGGTTCTCCAGTCAGAGAATATGGGTTCAAATCCACTTCTGATACTTAGGGGCAAATCGCAGCCTCCTTGGACCTCAGTTTCCTTATCTGTAGAATGAAGTTGGAGTATCTAGATAGCCTCTGAAGTTTCTCCCAGGTCTAGATTCATGATCCTAGGGAAAGAGAAGGCTTACTCATCATTATGATGCTGGCACTCCCTGTCTTGTCTGTCCCACTCCTCAAGGCCGAATCTGGCTGGATAACCTGAACTGCAGAGGGACAGAGAAAAGTGTGACGGAGTGCAACTCTCGGGGCTGGGGCAACAGCGACTGTACGCATGAAGAGGATGCTGGCGTTGTGTGCAAGGACCAGCGCCTTCCTGGCTTCTCTGACTCCAACATCATAGAGGTTGGTGGGTATATGGGCAAAGGGTATAAGTTCCTACATAAACACATATACATGGGGCAGCTAAGGTGGTGCAGTGTGTAGAGCAGGGGTCCGCATATCTGGCTCTACCTCCCAACCAGCCAGTCTGGGCAGAGCCTCAGGATGTGCCCCAGGGGGCCCTTCAGCCCCCACCCCATATTCCAGCACCTTCCGCCTCCATCCTCCTCCTTCTGCAGGCGTTTATGGCTCTCACGGCCAAAAAGGTTGCCAAGCATTGGTGTAGAGGAAGAACTGGACCTTGAGTCAGAGAAATGAGTTCAAATCCTGTTCCTGACATTCACTAGCTGTGAGACCCTAAGCAAGTCACTAAACCTCTGTCTTGCCTCACTTTCCTCATCTGTAAAGTGATGATAATAATAACCATTCCTAATTTCCATGGTTTCTGTGAGGATAACATGAGATAAAATTTATTTGGTTTTTCAAATTTACTTTATTTTTACAGAGATCCAAAATGAAATGATATTTAAAAAGCAAAACTCTGCAAACCTTAAAGCTCTATATAAATGGAATTGGGGGATGGGGAAGATATGGGGTCATAGGGCAGATAATATCATACATATCAGAGGGAAGGCAGCCTGATTTAGCAGGACGAGTACTGGCTTGGAAATCCAAAGATAAGCTTAGCTTCAAATCCAGGCTCTGCTGCTTCCTTAGTGTCTAATAAGTCATTTAACCACCTTGGGCCTCAGTTTCCCCTCTGTAAAACAAGGCAGTCAGACTCAACAGGTGATCTCCAAGATCTCTTCCAGCTCCAGAGCCAATCCTCCAATGAGTCCCATCTCCTACTTCTCTCTCCTGGGCAGTCACTTCATCTATAAAATGGGTTAATCATCTTCCTATTGCTCCTCTCACAGGGTTGCTATGTGGGAAATTCTTGCTTAGACTTTCTTTTCTTTCTATTTTTTTCAGGAGGGGGTTAGACTTTCTATAGAAATTTTCATTATCGCTATGTGAGAAAGAATTTTTCTTTCAGGGTCCTCCAGGGAGAGATTTAAGGCTGGAGTGTTAAACAATTTTAATACACTCCATCCTAGCTGTTTCCTTGTCATAAAATGGAAGGGTTAGAAGGTGATCTCTAAGGTCCCCTCCAACTCTCAATCCCATGGTCCTTGGGTAAAAAAGAGGATGGGAATGAGCCATTTCCCTGGGGCATCCCGACTCTGTGGTCCTTTGAGTCCCCAAGATGTGTTTGTGTGATTATGGGCTTACCTAGGCCTGTCCCATCCCATTCCCAGGTGGAGGAGCAGCACATGCAGGTAGAAGAGATTCGTCTGAAGTCAGCTGTGGGTGGCGGCCGTCGACCCCTGCCTGTCACCGAGGGGCTGGTTGAGGTCCGGCTCCCTGGGGGGTGGGCCCAGGTGTGTGACCGAGGATGGAACCCCCAAAACAGCCGAGTGGTCTGCGGTATGCTGGGCTTCCCTAGCGAGAGGAGGGTGAATGCTGCCTTCTATAGGTAAGAGAACCAGGATGGGCCAAGGCATGGGGAAAAGGGGATCCCAGGTGTGAGGAGTGAGAGGGATGTGAAGTAAAGAGGGTTCAGAATGGGTCTAGGAGTGTGAGAGAGCCTGAGCTCTGAGATATGTCAAGGTCTAGAATTTAGGGGTTCAGAAGGGGCTGCAGTTGGGAGGTTGTCTCAGATTTGATAGGGTGAAAGTCAAGTCAAAGCCAAGTCATATTGGTGTGAAGTTCAAAGACTGAGTGAACAAGTTTGGCATGTGAGAGGATCCAGGGTTTGAGGAATTCTGAGTTTTGAGGTATAAAAGCAGGGGATGGTACTGCTGTGCCAAAAGGTCTGAATTTGAAGGATTTGAGGTTTAAGTCTGAAGAGTAAAAGGGTGGAGGCAGCTAGGTTGTGAAGTAAATAGAGTGCCAGACCTGGAGTTCGGGGAACCCAAGTTCAAATCTGACCTGAGACACTTCCCTGCTGTGTGACCCTGGGCAAGTCACTTAACTCAAACTGCCTAACCCTTACTGCTCTTCTACCTTAGAACTGATACTAAAATAGAAGATAAGGGTTAAAAAAAAGAGAGAAAAGGGGTAAATGTTGTGGGGTCCTAGAGTCTAGGTGGGAGGGGTCTGAGCTGTGAGATAGGATGGGGATTCGAGGGGAGAAAGACTCTGGAAGGACAGTTTGGGGGATGGGACCTGAGTGGGTGCCCTGGAGGGATGGGGTGCCTGAGTGGGCAGAGTTTCACTGTTAATGCGGTGGGGCTCCATCTTGGGTTGATCTGAGTCTTTCCATGTGCCCCAATAGTGCTGGACTTCTTTTCTGGAGCTTTCTCTTGCCCTGGTGATCTTGGAAGCCTGGGTCCACCAAAGCAGAAGGGGGAGAAATCAGGAAAGGCTTCCTGAAAGAAGCTGCATTCGTTCATTGTAGAATATAATTGGGCAGGGACTGTTTGTTATTTCTCCTGAGTGCTTTGCATCGTGTCTGTGGCATATCAAAACATAGATTTAGGGTGGGAAGAAGCCTTTAGGAATAAACTAGTCCAAACCCTTTATTTTACAGATGAAGAAACTGAGTCCCAAAGAGAGGAAAGATTTGCCCAAAGTCACACAGCTTGTCATATAGTGATAAAGCCAGGATTAAGCCTATTTCCTCAGATGTCACCTTTACGTGCTAGACACTGTGTCTGCAAACTACTGGGAAGCAAAAAGGGACAAAAAGCATTCCCTGATCTCAAAGAGCTCGGTCTCCTAGAAGAGACAATGGGCTGGTGAAGGGCTATGTGCAAACAAGATAAAGACAGACAAGAAGAATGGGAGGTCATCTCAGAGAGAAGGAGGCACTAAGGTTGAGGACTAGAAGACTTGGTGTAGAGGGAGGCTGGAAGGAACTCAGGGAAGCCAGGAAGAAGAAGAGGAGACGAGGAAGGAGAAGGTTCCAGGTTTGGAAATAACCAGTGAAAATGTTTGCAGTCAGGAGCCAGGTGTACGTTTAAGGAACAGGAAGGTGGCCGGGTCATTGGCTCACAGGGTGTGCAGGAGCAATAAAGGTAAGAAGATTAGAGAGGTAGGAAGGGCCGAGTTATGAGGAACTATTAAAAGGCAAACAAAGGATTTTATATTTGATCCTGGAGGTCATTAGGAGCCTCTCAAGTTTGGGGGATGGGGGTGGGGAGGGTGACATGGTTGTCATCGTCCAGGCATTGGGTATTGAGGGCTGGTACCAGGGTGATAGCAGTGTCCCAGGAAAGAAGGGAGCACGTGTGAGGTGTTCTAAAGGTAGGCAGGCAACTTGGCAACGGATTGTTTATGGGGCATGAAAGAGAGGAGGCTGGGGACTGGGAAGAGAGTGGTCCACTTAAAAGGCAGAAACTAGGAAGAAAAGCTTTGGAGGAAAGATAAGGAGCTCAGTTCTAGACAGGTCCGAGCTCAGGATGCCTATGGGACATCCAATTCAAGAATTTTTATAGGCAGTGGGAGAGGCAAGAGGGGAGATCAGGAAAGAGGTGGTTGTCTTTCAAGTGTTTCAGTCATTGTTTGATGCTTCAAGATCCAATCAGAAACTTCTGTTATTATTCACTCAATTCTTCATGTCCTAAATCCAAGAAACTAGGAACTTCTTCAAGTGGAGAAAGGCAAATTCAATACAAGTGAAGCACCTAGGTTCAATCTGGCCTCAGACACTTCCTAGCTGTGTGACCCTGGACAAGTCACTTAACTCCAATTACTTAAC
Source organism: Gracilinanus agilis (assembly GCF_016433145.1). Lineage (NCBI taxonomy): Eukaryota > Metazoa > Chordata > Mammalia > Didelphimorphia > Didelphidae > Gracilinanus > Gracilinanus agilis. The sequence goes on along the minus strand of NW_025397889.1, from coordinate 963 downwards.
CCTTACCACTCTTCTGCCTTGGAAATGACATTTAGCAATTTAGCATCAGTTTAAGGATGGAAGATAAGAGTTTGTTGTTTGTTTTTTTTAATGGTCCCTGCCTTCAAGGAACGTATAGTCAAATACAAAGAGTTTTACAAGTCATAATGTACAAAAGAATAAGAAAAGATGAAGTAGAAGAAGTCGCTTTCAGTTGGGAGGTCATAGAAAACTTCATAGAGGAGGTGGCAGCATCTGATCCACTTTGGGAAAAAGGATGGATTTCAATTTCTGGGTGCCGAGTTCAACCCATGCATGGTTAGGGATGAAGGAGGGGAAACATTGTTATAGAAACAAGAAAATAGGACAAGAACTGGAGATGGCAAATAGTGCCATTTGGATGAGATTTGGGATTCGTGAATTCTACTCAATTCAACAATTAAGTGTAGGTGCTGAGAATACACAAATAAAGATAGTCAGTCCTTGCCTCTACAGAGTTTCCATTCTACTAGGAGCGATACATGTGGACAAATAAATAGAAACAAAGTATGTGTAAAGTAACGCATTGTGATTGCAAGAGGGATAGAGCAATGACAGGAGGAATCAGGATAAGTCTCCTTTAGGAAGTGGGAGCTAAGCTTCATCCCAAAGAAGCCAGGGGTCCCAAGTGGCAGGAGGGAAGAGGGGGGGGCATTCTAGGTATGGAGGGAGACATCGGTGCAAAAGCAGAGTTGGGAGCATGGGGCTTGCCATGCACAGGGAACAGCGATTTGCCCAGTTTGATTGGCATGGAAAGTACTCGAGAGTGACATTCAATAGAGCTAGGAAGGAAGGCAGGAACCAGATTGTAGACAGCCTTCAGTGCCAGCCCAGGGAGTTTATTTCTTCCTTCCTTCCTTCCTTCCTTCCTTCCTTCCTTCCTTCCTTCCTTCCTTCCTTCCTTCCTTCCTTCCTTCCTTCCTTCCTTCCTTCCTTCTTTCCTTC
>NW_025397888.1:0-3592 GCF_016433145.1 Gracilinanus agilis | reverse complement strand
ATATTATTATATACTCTATTATATATTAAGAGGGGATTCTTTTCATACATTCTTCATTGCAGTCCAACTGGCCAGCCAGCTGTTTGCCCAAGCCTCCCATTGGGACTCCTCTCTCCGCCTCTGTTGTCTGGAATGCCTTTGCTCCTCCCCTCTGCCTCAGAGAATCTTTAGCTCCTCTCAAAGCACTTCAAAGTGTCTTCTTCTACCTGAAGCCTTTCCTGATCCCCCTCAGTCGTGAGAGCTCCGGATCCAGAGTCAAGGACTAGATCCAGGGAGTCACTAACGGCTGATGTCCACGCGGAAGGAGGTGCTCAGTGAAGGGCTCTGGGGAGCTCCCCTGGACCCTGTGCTGGTCATTTGTTTTAAACTCTTACCTTTTGTCTTCGAATCAACACTTAGTATTGATTTTAAGGCAGAAGAGCCGGAGGGGCTCGGCAATGGGGGTTAAGTGACTTGCCCAGGGTCACACAGCTGGGAAGTATCTGAGGCCAGATTGGAACCCAGGACCTCCGGTCTCCAGGTCTGATTCTCTATCTGCCGAGCCACCAAGGTGCCCCACGTGCTGTTTATTTTTAAGAGTGACACAGATAAAGCAGGGATGATGCACCCACTGAATTTTCCAATGGCATCAAGCCAGGGAGACCACAAAAAAGGGCAGTCAGGACACTAAAAAGGTCTTGATGAGCTAGAATAATGGACTGCTTAATAAAATTAACTTTAATCGCAATGGGGGCACCCGGGTGGCTCAGAGATGGTGTAAGGAGGGCAATGCTGTGCCATTCTCGGGCGATTTCCCCTCCGGAGTTGGGTTCGTGTCCGGGCAGCACGTTGGAGGAAGATCGCTGACAAGCCGGACGGCGGCCAGGGAAGGGTCGCCGGGAGGGCCGGAGGATGTGGGGATGCTTAGCCCGGGCACAGAAGCCTCGGGACGGCCTAACGTCTCCAGGCTATCTGAGAGCCTCCTTTCTCCCGGCTCCAGAAAGCTGGAAGCCACGGGGAGGAGTTGCCAGGAGATGGATTTAAGCCGGACCTCGGGAACATTTCCTCCCCGTTAGCGCCATCCCGGAGGGCGGTGGCCCGTGGAAGCGGGGGGCTCCCTCTCCCTCCAGAGGGGCCTGTTGGGAAAAGCTGGAGGGTCACTAGGCCGGAGGCCATAAAGGACAGCGGCTCTGGGATTCTGGGAAGCCTGCTCGAGAGAGGAAGGCGGAGGCAGGCAAAAGGGAACCGTGAGAGTAAAGGAAGCCGCTGGCCGGCTGACCAGACCCCCAAGGATGTCCTGGCGGCCTGTGACATCTGCCAGAGGCGGCTCGCCTGAAGACAGTCGGATTCAAGGGGGAGGTCTGGGCCCTTCCCCTGGGTCTTCTGTGGCCGCTTCTGGCCCTCCCCGCTGTGCCCCCCGCCCAGGGAGGGGGAGTCACTCACGGCACAGTTTGGGGCTCCTCCAGGGCTGCACGAGGGCCCCGGCCTCCTGGCAGGCCTCCGTGTAGGCGGTCAGCGCATCGCAAAGTCCTCGCCGGCCTCGGAGGCCCCGGCACATGTCGCGTAGACAGAACCCATAGAAGGGATCCGGCCGAACGAGGCCGTGGCAGCGCCCGAAGGGCCCTCTCGGCAGCCTGAGGAGCCCACAGGCCGAGGGTCCCGAGAAGGCCGTGTCCAGCCCCCGAGGACAGGGCGGGCAGGGCCCCGCCGGAGAACAGCGGCCAGGCCTAGGCAGGGCCCATCTGGCCACAAAGGCTTCGAGGGAGCCCGCGGGCCCGAAGTCGTCGATGCCGCCGTCCCCATTGAAGTTCCCACAGAGCCCCGCCAGGCGGCCCTGGTACGTGGACGGGAGGGTCAGCCGCAAGTGCCGGTCAGAGTCGTAGAAAAGGCGCAGGCCGCAGGCCGCCTGGACGGCCACCACTCGGCCCTCACGGGTGACCCACAAGCGTCCTCCGGGCAGGACCAGAGGCAGCCGGCAGCGCTCTCCGTCCACCTGGGGGGACAGAGCAGGAGTGACCGTGGCGGCCCGGCCTCGCCAATCCGGGCTCCTCTCGGCTCTGAGCAGGCCCTCCCGGGAATCACGGCCTCCCGAGGGGGTCACAGAGTTGGGGCTAGAAAGGGGTGCAGAGGGAGGAGGCGCCTTCGCTTTGCTCAGGAGGAAACGGAGGCTCGGCTAGATAATGGCGATGTGAGCAGTGGAAGGGGGATAAAGGAAAAGGGGCCACGGAAGGAGGGGATGGGGCGGGAGCCCGCCTGCAGGTGTCTGTTACTGGGGGGATACAGGAGCACACGTGAAGAGCTGGAAGGAACCTCGGGGGCCACCCGGTACAACCCTCTCATTTTACAGAGGAGGAAACTGAGGCAGAGACTCATCCGAAGAGAGTGTCTTTTTTTATTTTTTAAACCCTTCCCTTCTATCTTAGAACCAATGACTGTGTATTGGTTCCAAGGCAGGAGAGCAGTAAAGACAAGGAAACGGGGTGAAGTGACTTGCCCAGGGTCACACAGCTGGGAAGTGTCTGAGCCAGATTTCAACCCAGGACCTCCCTTCTCTAGGCCTGGCTCTTAATCCATGGAGCTACCCAGCTGCCCCCCTCGGTAAGTCTTTAGAATGAGGATTTGATCCAAATCAAGCTCTCTGGATGGCTCTCCCCTAGCAGGCCAGTGAGTCAGTGCTCTTTGAATGGCTCACAATCCATTAGATTTTGGCCCCCAGCCTCCAGGTTTCCCTGGCCCTCCCCCCGAGGCACCGGACCTCAGGGAAGGAGGACGGCGGTCCGTTTCCAGCCCTGGCTCCTTTCGAGGACCCCGGCGTCCAAACCAGCAGGCCGGGCCTCTTCCTGGGGACACCCACGCCCCACGGGCCAACGTCCTCCCAGGAGCCCCGGGGGCTGGACGACGGGCTCTTACCACGACGATGCCAGGGGCGCCACGATGCAGGACGAGCCGCCGGCCGTAGAGGTTAAGGCGGATTTGACGAGGTCCGGCCTCATCCTTTTGCACCTGGAGGCCAAAGGGCTCAAGGCCAGAGCCGGTAGCCCGGGCCAGCAGATAGGCGCACCGTCCAGCCAGGCCTCCCAGGACTCGGCCGTCGAAGGTCAGGCCGTGGGTCGGCCCTGCCAAGATGCAGCTGGCCCGGCCGTCTGGGAAGCAGCCTCGAATTCCCCTGCGGATGGTGCAGGCCTCGTGGGAGCGGCACCGGCCCGGCCCACAGGACACAGTCCTGGCCGGACCGCAGCGGCATCGCCTCTCACAGCCGGGGCCGGGATACCAAGCCGTGCCCAGCGCGTGGTAGCGGCCCGCGTGGAGGCAGCCGCAGCGGCTCCTCGGCACACAGGCCGCCCCGCTCAGCACAAAGCCGGCATCGCACACACAGCCCTCTCGGCACCGAACCCCAGGCTGGCAGCCCCTGGGCCCCGTCGGGGCCCCACACGTCATGGGGCAGCGCGGTCCGCAGAGCTCATAATGGGAATGAGGCGGGCATCGAAGTGCTGGGGGGCCCAGGGCGGCCAGGGAGGGGAGAAAAAGACCAGAGGATGGAGATGGGGGGAGACACCCAGAGAGGAAGAAGAGGAAGGCAGGGGTGGGGGATGGAGATGGGGGGAGACACCCA
>NW_025397887.1:0-5910 GCF_016433145.1 Gracilinanus agilis | reverse complement strand
GGAGAGAGGAAGGAAGGAAGGAAGGAAGGAAGGAAGGAAGGAAGGAAGGAAGGAAGGAAGGAAGGAAGGAAGGAAGGAAAAGGAAGGAAGGAAGGAAGGCAGAAAGAGACAGAGAAAAAAAGGGAGGGAGAGAGAGAGAGAAGAGAACAGAAGGAAAGCCAGAAAGAACCAAGGACAAGCAGTACAGCTTTGAAAGATACATGCTAAATTTATACAATTTTTTTTAAAGACGACCTATCCAAATTAAAAATTCACAATCTCTTAGACTATCCTCTTTTTCCTTTCTACAATGTATAGGAAAGTGCTCCTTTTATCTGACGTTTGCTCCTTCAGAAAAGAAAATAAATTAAAAATAAAAACAATATCATCGCTGGGAGGAATCTCAGAGATAATTTTATCTAATCCTTTCCTCTTACCATTGAGAAGACTGAGGCCCAGAGAATAGAAATCACCTCGTTCAAGGTCAGAGGCAGAGAATAACGATTCCATGAAGGATGAATGTAAAGCACAGTCTTGGCCACAGTTTCATCCAAGCACACAGCATCTCCACATATCATCCTCCCCATTGTCTGCTAAGGGCAGGAGCAGTCCAAAGGAGACGAGGTTTGCTCAAGGTCACACAATGAATAATTGATGGCGCTCTGTCATTGCCCTTCCTGGGCAAAATGAAAAATCATAGGACCAGAGATTTCCAGCTGGCAGGGTCCTTGGGAATCATCTATTCCAACATCCAAACTTTACAGATGAGGAAACTGAGGCCCACAGAGGTTCAACAGTGTGCCCAAGGTTACTCCTCTAACAAATCAGAAAGCAGGGGAAGTGAGAGCATTCTTCTTAAATGAGCTATTGCTTTGAGACAGAATTCCCTTGGAGCATCTTGCTTTTCCCTTTGTCAACGAGCTCTCCCAGATTGCTGATAAAGATTATTTCTCAATCTCTACTCCCTACAGCTCCCTCCTCCCCTGTGCCCCAGGTTTCTTTTGTAACACCATTTTCATGCATGCCAAAATGAAGAAAAAAGGGGCTCACTTACTCGGTCTGAGGCTGGGCGGCTGCAGGATCTAGGGAAAACAGAGGGAAGCCAGTTAGGGCGACAGCCTCCTTACAGTGTCCCCCTTCTTCCCTGCTACCCAGCCCCTGATGCTCAGGTGTCTCGTTTGTGCTGGTCCCAGTTTGGCTGGTCCCAGAGGAGCTCAGCACATCCCCGCCCCATTTCCCAACCTCCTCTTGGGGAAGGGGACATCACTTGAGTCAGCTGGTGGTTCCAGCTTGGGGCTCAGTTTTCATGGGTCTTGCTGGGTGCCCACATTCACCTCCGCCCCTCAAGAGGGCCCTTCCCCCAGGGCTCATGGCCCCCAAGGAGAACGCCAGGAGTTGTGTAAGCGGGGATTGTACCCACCCCACCTCTGCCAGGGAGCCCCCCTCCTTCCCCCCTGACCGCCCAGCTCGAAACTCCAGATGGTGGCAGCTAACCAGCAGTGCGTCAGGGAGGGCAAGCCTGTCAAGGAGCCCGTTGTCCTCCTGCTTTCAGGAAGTTCCTGTCAATCCAGTCCTCAGATCAACTCCCCAAGTGGCAGAGTCCAACAGCCTGTGAGCTACTACTGAATACCAGTGAGATCTTTTGTCTCCCCCAACCCGCCCTCTTCGGGTCTCCCTGGGGGGGGATGAGCTGCTAAATACAGGATAAGAGGCCTCCAGGAGGCCCCTTCCTCTCCCTGGCTGTGGGGGAGGCGGCCTTCAAGAGAAACCTCCTTGTGTGCAACTGTCTCCGGAACAGAGCCAACTCAGCCAAAACATCCATTTAAAAAGTGCCAAAGTAGCCCCAGATGTTCCAGAAATCCAAGGAATGTGGAATTCCCAGAGTCCAGAATCCAAAGGAATTTTCCCAGTTCAGCTCTCCAAAAGCAGGAGATGAGCTAAGACCTACCAAGACTGGTCTGGATTAGAGAAACAAACCAGTTTCGGGGAGACGGGGATGGGGACCTTCTTTGGACCCTCCCCTTCCTTCCCCAGACCCAACATCAACAGGCTTCCTGGATTCCTCACCAGTGATGGGGGCAGCATCAAAGTGGATCAGTGGGGGTTCTCCATCCTTCTCCGGGCCCGTTTTGGGGTCCTCTTCCTCTTCATCACTGTCATCAAACTCGAAAGCTTCCCCTGGGTCCTCCTCAGCCTCAGGGGAAGTCCCTGGGACATTCTGAACTAGCTGGTCTCCTGGGGAAGGGGAAGGCAAGGAAGGGAGAAGTTAGCCTATGGGAGGAATGTAAAATCCTTTCTTTTTTATCAACTTTTTTCAACATGGGTGATTCATACTACACAGAACTAGAGCAGGAAAGGCACTTGGGTCATCTAGTTCAACCCCTTAATTTTTCAGGTGAAGAACCTGGCCAAGCAAGAGAATGTGGGTGATTCTCCCACATCACATAGGCAGATTTTCCCACATCACAGAGGCAGTAAGTGGCTGGTCAGGGATAGGATTTATTAAAACCTATAACTCAAAGCCCCAAAGCTATCTCTCTCATACAACACTGACTTTCCATGATAACTTGGTAATCCTCCTTTGGAGTGGGGGAGAGGAGTGGACCTGTGATTGAACTGATTTAGGGAAATCCCAGTGAGGAAACTCCCTCCACCAATGCCTATTTGCAACTCTTCTATAACCTGGTCCTAGAACATTGCTTTGGCCACAAAGAGGTTAAGTGACTCGCCCAGGGTCCCACAGCCAGACTCAAGATTCAAACTCGAGGCTCCTTTACTCTGAAACCAGTACTCTATGCCTATTCCATCGCTGTTACACACCTACTCATTGAGACGCACTGCGGCAAAAAAATAAATGAATAAATCGTCCCATTCATAAGGTTTTTGAACACATGTAGACTAGCGTTCAAACAATGAGCATTTAGCCCATTCACGGATGGCACAGCAAATAAAGAGTTTTGGCTTGAAATCATGGATAATGGGGTTCAAATCTCAGCCACAGCCACTCATTAGCTATCTAGCCATGGGCAAACCTTTTAAAATCTCTGAGCCACGGCTTCCTTAGAAAGGTTCAAAATGCCTCCCCTCACAGAGTTGGGGTGAGCTCCGAATGACAGAATGAATGCAAAGAATCTCGGTATATGTCACTGTCCCCAGCGATGCCACGATGATGACACCCCCTGCCCGAATAGAAGAACCTGCCCGACCTTACGCTCTGTTGACGGAGCTCCAAGAAGCCCCACTGAGGCAATGAAATAAAACTTTAGAAGTCCTTAATGAATAACTCCTCAGCGTGGAGGAGGCAATGCCATATGCCGAGGCAGGCAAAGTGGCATGCAGCCTGCTAGTGATAGGACATAAATCTGATTCTGTTATTCAACCCTCCAACTTCGGTTGGGAAACAGGGCTCGAAATAAAAAAGAGATGGCCTGTGTGACCTTGGGCAAGTCACTTGACCCCCATTGCCTACCCTTACCACTCTTCCACCAAGGAACTAATACATAGAAGTTAAGGGTTTAAAAAAAAAAAAAATATATATATATATATATAAAGAGATGGCTTCATGGTTCAGTGGAACGAAACACTGACTAGAAAGGCCTCATTTCAAATCCTGCTTCTGATGCTTGTTCATATGGCCTTGGACTATTCTATTTACCAAGCCTCAGTTTCCTCATCTGTAAAATGAGAGTTGGACTTGGCAGCCCTTCCAGCTCTAAAGCTCCAAACTTAGAATTATTAATCAAAAAAAAATTTTCAAACCTTCAGTGTTACTTTCCTTTTTTTTTTTTTTAAACCCTTACTCCATCTCGGAATCAATACTATGTACTGGTTTCAAGGCAAAAGAGTATTAATGACCAGGCAATGGGGGTTAAGTGACTTGATTTGAACCCAGGACCTCCCATTTCTAAGTCTGGTTCTCTATCCACTGAGTCACCTAGCTGCCCCCTCACCCATGTTACTTTCAAAGCAACTTCTACCTCCTAGCAAAGCCCAGAAGGTGTTGAGATTCCCTGAGTCACGTGTTAGCTTTATTTAGAAAGAGAACTTAGAGCTGGAGGTTTCTCCCCAGGCATCTATTCCAGCCTCTCTTCATGCAACAGATGAAGAAACAGAGACCCAGGGATGGGAAGTGAGCCTGGACTCAGCAAGGACCTCTCGGCTGGGCTGGCTCAGACTCTGTGTGTGTGTCTGTACAGGTCTGTGTGTCTGTGTGTGTCAGATCTGTGTCCATAAACACAGCTGACAAGAAGCCTGTCCAGGGTTCCGATGAGCCAGCTCAGAGAATCGATCCCATCTAACCCTGCTGAGCCCCCACCCCAAACCCATCTTGACTGGCTCAGAGTCAGAACGAGGAAGTCTGGGTACGTGATCTTTTTTTTTTTTTTTTTCTCAGCTTCTCTCTATCTGCTTTTCATCTCCACTTCTCAGTTCTGGCCCCCTTGGTGCTTCTTTTCTCCTCCTGAATCCTCTCACCTCACCAGTCGATGGTGGGAAAAGATTTCAGGAGGTCATTTAATCCATCCCCCTGCCTCTGGTAAACCCCTAAACAAATTATCGCATGCAACGAGAACGAGGAATGGGGTCCAAAATGTCAGCTACGGCTTTGGTGTATCTTCTATCCCATGGGAAAGGAAAGTCTGAGTTTTGTCCAAGGAAACAAGGCAAACATATAACACAGTGGATTAATCTGGGCACGTCCTATGGGGAAGTAAGCCAGTTCTAATCAGATGAGGGATGAATCAACATAAAGAGTGCCTTGTGCCCAAAGAGGGTTTAATCTCCACTCCTGGAACATGTCTTGCCTCCCCCGCCTCCATCTGAGTCCCAACTTGGCAATCCTACTCACTCTTTAAGACCAGAATCGAGCGCCCAACTACAGGTGGGAGGCACGGGGTGCACGGTGAGGGCATGACCTCACCAAGAGGGCTGGAGGGGGGCCCTTCGGCCAACCTCTGCTTGAAGAAACAGAATGGAAACACACACACACACACACACACACACACACACACACACACAATTGCAGGACCTACTAAATCAATCAATCAACAAGTATTCACTAGGTACCAGGGACCATAATATGTTGGGACACAGAAAGACAGACATGAAACAGACTTAAGAGTTCTTCTAGTCCAAACCCCCAAACTTGACCTCAACATTTTACAAAGGAGGACACTGAGGCTAGTGACTTGTCCAATGCCACGTGGCTAAGAAATGGCTCGAGAGCCACATTTCTTGGCTCTCCATCCACTACCCTTTTCTACGTACTAAAAAGAATTGGTCATCTTGGTCGCTGAGGTCACATTGGTTTTAGTCTGGCCTTTGGCTTTTCATTAACCCACTCCCACAATTCATTTGGGTTTCATGTGCCTACTATTATATGAGTCTGGCACTTAACTCTTGGCCATATGCCAGGCAGTGGGTTCGAGACAAAAAACTCAAATATTTACACTAGGCAGAATCTGAAGTGAGAAGGGTCTTCCCCCCGCCCCCTTACTCCTTGTCTTAGTAGCAACAAAAACAGTTTTTTTAGTAGGGGGCAGCTAGTTGGCACAATGAATAGAACACTTCAGGAAGACCTGAATTCAAATCCAGCTTCAACCTTTAATAGCTGTGGGACCCTGAGCTTACTTAACCCTATCATTTAATTCTATTTATCTAAGCTTTCTTATCTGTAAAATGAACTAGAGAAGGAAATGGCAAACCATACCAGTGTCTTCGCCACAAAAACCCCAAAAGGAGAGTAAAATAAAAATTTTAAATTAGAAAAAAAAAACAGAGTAGCTAGGGGCTCAGAGAATAAAGAGTCAAGTCTGGAGGTCCTGGGTTCAAATCTGATCTCAGACACTTCCTAGATGTATGACCTTGGGCAGATCACTTAACCCAATTGCCTAACCCTTACTGTTCTTCTGCTTTGGAACTGATATTTAGTAC
>NW_025397886.1:0-2168 GCF_016433145.1 Gracilinanus agilis | reverse complement strand
CTCTCTCTCTCTCTCTCTCTCTCTCTCTCTCTCTGTCTCTCTCATATTTTCCTTGCTTTCTCTCTTCCTATTTGTAAATATACTACCATAAAAGTCATTCTGACTTGAGTCTTTCATTTGAAATTAAGTACTTAATTCCTAGTGGCAAAACTCTTGAATATTCAGTCCAACTATAATTTTTACCCTTTACAGAACAACCCTTTCATTAAGTGTCCTTTATTATTTGTCTATAAATCTACATGCAATGAACTATGCTGGTAAGTGGATACAAAGGCAAAAAACAAACAAACTGAGACTCTCCCTTCCGTAGAAGAATTTGTATTCTATACTATTACTCATTCTTTAGCTAAGGTGTTTTTTATTCTTATTAGCAGCTTCCTTTTTCTGTTTATGTATGTTAAAATGTCTTTGTCCTCAATTATTGCAAGAAGGTCTTAAGAAGATATAATACTTGCCAGTCTCTTTTCACTGCTTCTTTCCTCTCATTATAAATCATACCTCAGATATTGACTTCCTAGACCTGTTTTCCAAATATTTTATATATGTGTAGCTCTTTATCATTATCTCATTTGATTTTCACAGCAACCTTGAAAGTAGAAAATGCAGCCATTGTTGTCTTCCTTATAAAATAAAGAAGCTGAGATTTAGGTGGTCAAGTGATCAGAATTATATACTTTGTCCATCGAAGATCTAGTAGTAAAATTCACTTATTACTCTAAAACCAGAATAAGCCCAGAAAAAATTCAGAGACCATGACCCATTCATATGAACACATGTGGGACTGGTCTTCATGTGTGAGATGATGATTTTTTCTAGAAGAAACTCTTTGCCCATTGTCACAAGCTTTAGAGAATTTCTGAAATATATTAGTGGTGCATGTGGAGGTTTTAATTTGTAGATTACTGCTATCACCACCCTGCTTGCCTGTGCATATAGTGGCTTAATACTATTCAAAGGAATCACTCGCTTCACTGGATAAATCTAATTGAATCCCCATTCTCTTCTTGTCAAGCCCTTTCTATATATTATCCTGACATACATTCACTGCTCTTTTCAATTTGGAATTCTGATACCTTATATATGAAACTTTCTGTGAGACCATATGGGATCCAGAGGGTTTGCTTTGATTTAAATGCTGATTCCTTGGTTGTTATTGGTTGGATTTTAGTAGCAGAATTTATTGACTTCTTTTTGTCAAGGTAGTAGTAACTATCTAAGATATGTATGTATCAACACAAAACAAAAATCAGGGTAACCAAAGTTAGACATGGAGAGATAAAAACCTGGTGGTGTGTATTCATTTTACATGCCAAATCACTAGAGCAGAAAGTATCCATATGATGATGTAAAACACACAGTGATACAAGTGCTTCCTGATAGGAAACCTGGGAAATTTGGATATGACTTCTGTATCTACATATGCTACGGTATCTGGATAATGAGGTGATTCCTGCTTAACTTCTTCACTCAAAGCCAGTTCATTATTATTGGTCCTGTTGCATAATTTAACAGAGCATAATTCCTTGCATAAAAAGTTTATTAATTATATTATTTTAATGACATAAATCAATTATATGATTTTTCCAAATTTGGAAAATTGGAATTATGAGGGAAATTTGCCATCCACATTTTAACTGTTATATATGTGAATGATATGAATACTTGGACATATAAAATGAATCTATCTACTCTGAAAAATTCAAATTTTACATGACCACAAAATAGGGTTTAACAAATGTAACTATTTTCCCTTTGGAGCAATGGGAGTGGTGAGGTTGTATTTCAGAGCTGTAATTACATTGATATAAGACACTCCCAGAGTAAAAATTCTCTCTAATGACTTGGATTGGTACTTTCACTATATGAGTTTTAGAGTATGTTAGATAATTCCCTGGGACTTTGAAATTTTAAGTGACTTGCCTCTGATCCTGAAATTAGATGTCTTGAACCTTAGACTACCAGACATCATGCCTCTTCTCCTTTGAAAACTTATAATTTGAGACTCTAGGTCACTAATTTACTCGCTTAAAATTTAGACTTTTTATACCACCATGTTCTAGGTGAGATGAAATGTCCATTTTTATGATTTTCAGATCTAGATATTTCTTTCCTCTAACTTTTTGTGGTATATACATGTATATGTATATACCACATATATATACATATAT
>NW_025397885.1:0-2842 GCF_016433145.1 Gracilinanus agilis | reverse complement strand
GAGGGAGGGAGGGAGAGAGGAGGGAGGGAGGGAGGGAGGAAGAAAGAGAGAAGATAGGGGTGGTTCCCAATTGGTAGGACTGGAAGGTTTGAAGGAGGCTGGTTCTGTATACCTCTGCAGCAGAGCCTCTTGGGTAATAAAGATATATTGTAAAAATGGGAAAAACAAATCAATAAATGTTCAAGGCGGGTAATAAGCCAGCCCCTCTTCAGGCCAGGCTGATGAGAGCTGTAAAACAAGTCACACAGCTTTACTGATGGGAGGAGAAAGAAAACACCAATAATCATTTTTGAAAAAGGCATCTTCCTCCCAGCCTCTCAAGCGTGGGCCTAATTGCAGCCTCCTGGGGGCCAGGGCCACAGGCCTGGCATGGTTCTGGGCAGCCTCTTCTCCCTCCTCTCTACAAATATTGCTTTAAGGGCCCACTACATGGGGCTACTGGAGGTTCTGCTCAGAGCCTGGGCTGGGCCTGGCCTTGTGGAACACGCAGATCTGCTAGATGGAGGAGTGTGAAGTGGGAGAAGAGACACAGGGCCCACAATCTGGAGCCCAGGCTGAGGGCCCAGCTCAGCCCCTTTTCATCTGTGGGAGAGTCTACACATTGCTTCCCTCTTTGGACCTTGGCTCCTCTGCAGTGAAATGAGAGCCGAATCCAAGATGGAGCCATCCACAACAAATAATTGATGAGACTGAATGATAGACATGTGTAGGCCAACAGCAATAGAAAACAGTACATAGAGGGGTAGCTAGGTAGTCCAGTGGATAGAGCACCAGGCTTGGGGAGAGCAGGTCCTGGGTTCCAATATAGCCTCAGACACTTCCTAGCTGTGTGACCCTGGGCAAGTCACTTAACCCCCATTGCCTAGCCCTCACCATCATTCTGCCTTGGAACCAACACACAGTACTGATTCTAAGATGGAAGGTGAGGGTTTTTAAAAATCTGCATATATATTTGACAGGGGCAGCTAGGTGGCACAGTGGCTAGAATACCAGGCCTAGGGTTGGGAGGGCCTTAAGACACTTCTTAGCTGTGTTGACCCTGGACAAGTCACTTAACACCTGTTTGCCTTTAAAAAAAAAGTAAATTAAATATTACATAATCATGACCTGAGGCTAATAGGTGGCACAAAGGATAGAACTCTGGACCTGGATTTAAGAAATTCAAATCTAGCCTCAGACACTTATGAGCTATGTGACCCTGGGCAAGTCACTTCACCTGTCTGCCTTGGTTTCCTTGATTGTAAAATGGAGTTAATAATAGTACCTATCTTTGGAGGCTATTGTGAGGATCCAATGTGATACCCTTTATAAACCATAAAGTGGGAGCCATCGGGCACTGAGTTAACTCTCAATCATCACGCTTCACATTTCTGAGTGTCTATTAGCACCCCTACTTTTTCAATGATGCTTAGAGAGTGTGACTTGTCCAAGGTCACACAGGTAAGTGAGCCAAGTAAAACGAAGCTTTCTTGCTGCCCAGTCCTCCATCTCCAAAAGAATCACAGCAAACCTCAGAGGTGCACAGAAACTTAGAAACCATCTAGTCCAATGTCACCATTTTCCAGCAGATAATGATGACACAAGAGGTAGTGCTGTGCAATGGGCTGGGTTTGGGAGTTGGGAAGGCCTGAGTTTCAGGTCAACAGAGTAAACTACGTTGCTAGATTTCTAAGCATGGGGCCTGGCACCTAGTAGGCATTGAATCCATGTTTCCTGACTAATGGATTGCTTAGCCTCTTGGTCCCCCAGGAATTCCCCAAGATGCTAATTTATAGATGACATGTCAATCTGCATGGTGGGGGGGGAGTTTCCACACAAGGGAGTACCCCACATTGATGAAATTGGGTCCTAAGGGTCCTCAAAAACCATCTAGGCCAACCTCCTCTTTTCACAGAAGAGGAGACTGAAGCTCATGCAGGGGAAGTGACTTGCCCAAAGTCTCACAAGTCATAAGTATCAGAGGTGGGATTTGAACCCAGGTCCTCTGACTCCAGAGCTCTTGCTCTTTCTACAGGAGGAGGAGGAAGAAGAAAGAAGAACAGCAGCAAAGATAATAACATCTCTTGCTTCCCCCCCCCACAATCTCTAGAAGACATGAAGTGTTATCACTAGTATCTCCCATTTTGCAAATATGGAAACTGAGGCCCAGGGGCTTGTCAGGTTCAGTATACTAGTAAGTGTTAGAGCTGAGACTCTAATGTAGCTCCCCCAGACTTGTACTGCAGTGTAAACAGCACTGGATTCAGAGGCAAAGGGTCTGGAATCAGGTTCTGACTCAGTCACTGATACCTGAGCAACCGTGGCCAAGTGATGACCTCTCTGGGCTTTTGGCCTCATTGATAAAAGGAGTGGGTCGGTCCACATGACTTTCAGGATTCTTTCTAGCTTGAAATATATGATCTCATGTGACTAGAGGCAAATGGCCTCACCTCTCTGAGCCTCAGTCTCTTCATCTGTAAAATGAGGGAGTTGGAGACCTTTTCAGCTTTAGATTTAGGAGTCTGTGACTTCAAGGCCAGAGATGAGAGATTCTCTTGATGTTCTTCACTGAACTCTGTGGGCAACTGTGTTTGAGACCTACCAGGGACTCTTGTCCAAAGACACTGTGGTCTTTTATTCATTTCTAAGTGTCCTATGAAGGAGGGTAATCCTCACCCTGCCACTTTTCCTTTTGCCTTCAAAGTCTCACTGTTGAGGGACTAGCGTGAACATGGCTGACTGGGCAAGCTGCCTATCCATCCATCTATTCACTCATCCACACACCAATCCATCCATCCACCCATCCATTCATCCATCCATCTTATCCCCCCACACCTACCCACCCACCCTTCTATCCATCCAT
>NW_025397884.1:0-2642 GCF_016433145.1 Gracilinanus agilis | reverse complement strand
GAAGGGAGGAAGAAACAAAGAGAAAGAAAGAAAAAGAGAAAAAAGAAAGAAAGCAAGAGAAAGCAAGAGAGAAGGAAAGAAACTACTAACTTTTGAGATATATAGACTATTTTCTCTTTATCTTATATTGAAAGAGACAGGATAGAAAGTGGGGGAGGCACTATAAATATAAGCAGTTTTCTTCTATTCTTTAAGCATTTCCCATAGTCGAATATACTCTCTGAATATAATTCCTTTACTATATGTATCACTGGGCAGCTAGATGGCAGAGTGGATAGAGTGTCCAGCCTGGAATCAGAAAAAGCCACTTTAAATATGTCTTCAGACATACAAGCTTTGTGGACTCTGGGCAATTTTCTTAACCTCGTTTGCCTTGGTTTCCTCATCTGTAAAATGAGCTGGAGAAGGAAATGGCAAACCAGTCCAGTAATTGTGCCAAGAAGACCCCATAAAAAGGCCCACCAGATTGAAAAGAATAAACAAAAAAACCCTTTCACCTCTGGTTTCTATGCTCATTTTTTTTTTCTATTCAAATCCATCCCTTCTAAACAAAAGATGATAGGATTACAGACTCATTGATTTAGATCTGGAAGAGACCTCAGAGGCCATCTAGTCTCATCTCATTTTCAAATGAAGAAACAGAATTCCAGGGTAGTTAAATGGCCTAGAGACACTCAGGGAGTAAATATCAGATGCAAGATTTGAAGGAAATCATTTGATTCTAGTCACTGTTCCTTCTATTATGTTATTTTAAAAACTTGTGTAAATTAATTTCATGAGGAATGTAATTCGAGTTACTTTTAGTATTTCCTTACTTTGAAATAAATATCTCATTTGCATTTAGTAAATTGAATTAACTTTCCTTTTTTCTGTCAAGAACTGTGGCTTCCTCTAGAACTTGAAAGATGAGGGATTTGTTTGGTGGGGACAAAGAGCACTCCAGAAAGAGTAACAAAAGTTTACAAGGAGACAATGTCAAATTTTATTTTATTTTTTGGCTTGGGATAGGGTAGGGTGAGAGGATTCGTTGGGTGCTGGAGCAGTTATTAGACTAACCTAGACTACATTTGGAGACTATGGAAGGTCATCATTGATTAAATTCCAAGTTAAAAATTTTTACTTTAGATATTGGATTTTAGGACAACAACAATAGAAAAACCTATGAAAGGTAGCATTTATATAGCATTTTAAGGTTTGCAAATCTCTTTACATATAAAATCTCATTTGATTCTTATGACAGCCCTTGCCTGTGGGTGCTATTATTATCATGGACATTTTTTAGATGAAGAAACTGAGGCAGAAAAAGGGAAAGTGATTTATGCAGGCTCACACAGTGTCTGAGGCCACATGTGGACTCATATCTTCCTGAATTTAGGTCCAAAGATCCATCAATTGTGCCACTGAATTGAAAGATATTTTAAAGGACATCTACTTCAAATCCCTCATTTGCCCAGTGTGGAAACTGAACATAGAAAGGTTGCAAAATGAAGGAAACTGGAATAAAAATTGTCAGGTCCTTTCTAGTTCAAGATCTTTAAACCTATGAATTGTAAACAGTTAACTATTGTTTCTGTTTGACTGCTTTCATTTGTATCTGACTCTTCATGACCTCTCTTTGTTTTTTGGCAAAGGTCCTCAAGTAGTTTTCCATTTCCTTCTCCATCTCATTTTAAATGAGGAAACTAAGGCAAATTAAGTGCCTGAGGTCAAATTTGAACTTAGGTCTTCATGACTCCAGGCCAGCACTCTACATACTGCATCTAGTTACCCATCAGTTAAATTTACAATAGTTGAAAAGAGCCTAGACTGTGGTTCCACAGCTAGAAAAAACATCAGAGGGTCATCCAGTCAAAATCTCTTCATTTTATAGACGAGAAAATTAAGACTGAGGGAAATTAAATAACTTGTCTAAGATGAAATAGAAAGTGAGTTTAAGAGCCAGTACTTGAACCTGGGATCTTTATTTCATAGATAATGGACCTAGGACTGGAAAGAACCTCATCCCCAATTTCAACTTAACACCAGTGCCTCACACATAGTAGGCCCTAATAAATGCCTCTTAGGGATGGCTAGGTGGCACAGTGGACAGAGCATCAGACCTGGAATTAGGAGGTTTAGGGTTCAAAAATGATTCCAGACATTCCTAGTCCTTACCTCTCTTCCGCCTTAAGGATGGGGTTTAAAAAATAAACTAACCAACGTCCTTTAATTTGATCTGACCCACATAATAAGCTTCAGAAGTGAGCTATGAATCCAAATTTTCAGACTCCAGGATCTAATTCTTTTCCTACTGTGTCAGATTGCTTCTCTCTACTTCTCTTTCTGGTGACTACCAAATAGAGAGAAAGGAAGGGCCAGAAATTTTAGTCTTGGCTCACATGAAGAAAGCAAGATTTATTTATTTTCCTTACAACAATTTAAACCTTGACTTTAACTGATATTCCTAATTTCCATTTATGTGTTGATCTTCCACACCTTGGTGGCTATGCTCTGAGAATCTGAAATTTCAAAGGTTTTTGATCTGATTGTTCTAGGAAGTTCATCTATTTAAAACACAATAGACCTGAAGTCATTTTTTCTTTTTCCTTTCCTTTCCTTTCCTTTCCTTTCCTTTCCTTTCCTTTCCTTTCCTTTCCTTTCCT
>NW_025397883.1:0-2674 GCF_016433145.1 Gracilinanus agilis | reverse complement strand
CCTCAATGCCTAGTCACTAAGCAGAGCTTCCAGCAACAACAGAATATTTTTTGCTCCTTTTTCTCTCTTGGGAAAAGGCAGATGACTTAGTAGGCCAAATGACAAATTCCCTATTTCACTCTGAACCTAAGATTTCCTATCCTTGTTTATTTCTTTGGCTTCTATATTAGTCAGCTGATTTCTAAATAGTCTCTTTTATTTTGTAGTATGTACTGGAGCCTAAGTTACTAAACAAGCCAAAAGAAAAAAAATATGATATATATATAAATAGGAGAGTGTGTATATATATATATATATATATATGTGTGTGTGTGTGTGTGTGTGTGTGTGTGTGTGTGTGTGCGCGTGTGTGTGTGTTAATACATATTAAAGGTTGTGGATAAAAATAAAAGTAAGAAATGACAAAAATTGAAATAAGTGCAATCCAGCTTAATTCAAATTACAATGACTATGGATCCATTGAAATATAGCTATATATTTTTATATTATATATAATAAGAATAGACTGGATTAAAATAAATCTCAGAGTCAATTTATAAAAGATTGAGGAATGACTGGTCCTTCAGAATATACCCTTTAAAAATGAAAATAAAAGAAAACACACAGTAATTTCCAATAAAGGAGTATAAAAAATTATTGACATAATTATTATTTCACTCTAATTCCCCAAAGGATAAGATATTATAGCCCAAGAAATACTGATGACATTCACTTATCTTGACAATATTTAAAACTTCATAAACTGTACCATTAAGAGCAGTTAGGCGATGCTATGGATAGAGTGCTAGTCTCAGAATCAAAAAGGCTTAACTTAATGAGTTCAAATCTGGCCTCAGACACTTAAAATAACTGCGTGACTCTGGGCAAATCACTTAACACTAGTCACCTCAGTTTCTTCATCTGCAAAATGAACTGGAGAAAGAAATGGCAAATATTCCAGATTATTTGCTGAGAAAACTCCAAATACAGGCAGGTGGGTGGTGCAGAGGCTAGAGAGCCAGACTTGGAGTTGGGAAGATCTGGGTTCATATATGACCTCAGAAAGTTTCTAGCTATCTGACTCTTGGGGCAAGTCACCAAACTCCATTTATTTAGCCCTTGCCCTTCTGCCCTTGGGTTGTCACTAGGACAGAATTTAAGAGTTTAAAAAAAACATCCAAATGGAATTATGAAGAATAGGATGTGACTCAAACAACTGACCAACAAAAATCTGTACCATTGCTTGCAAAATTATTCATCCACTTTAGCTGGGGAGAGTATAAATGCTTAATTTTTGTTTCAGACTACATCATAGATCATATATCTAAAGCCAGAAGGGACCTGAAGGCCACCTATTCCAGTCCCCCCTCAATTTCTTGTCATTTCACATTATCAGCATCACATATCCTCAACGGAAGGCAACTAGAGAGGGCAGGAATTCTATCTCTGTGTCTTAGAATCAAGGGAGTTTTAGTCCAAAGAGGCTGCGACCTTCCCAGTCACAAAGGAACAGAATCTAACCCTGCATGACTGGGCACTTTAACAATACCAGTTGATTAAATAAAGGCTAAATGGCAATATCAAAAATATTACCAATGAAGGGTGAATTTATTTTTGTTTGTTTTTGATAAAATAGTACCATCTTAATAATACATGCATAACTCAGTAGAATTGCTTGTCACCTCCAGGAGTGGGGAGGAAAGAGGGGAGGGAGAGAACAAGAATCATGGAACCATGGAAAAAATTTAAAAAGCAGAAGGCACTCCCGCCATCTTTACTTTCCTCGTAGTTACTGTTGGAAAGATGTTTCAATGGTCTTCAGAAAATGGCAGAGAATCTACAATGAAGAACCTAACATTTAAAAAATAAAGTAAAATTGTACCTTCTAATGAGAGATATATTTTCCTCTGATGTCACAGCAATTGTGCTCGATTTGTTCTCAAAGGACATGGGTCTGATTCCCAGTTTGGCCACTTACTGCCTCTGTGACCTTTGGCAAAGAAGAAAGGAAATACGCATTTATTAGGCTCCAACTATGTGTCAGGCACTGTGGTAAGACCTCTATAAATATTATTTCTTTTGAATCTTGAAACTATCCTGGGAGATGCTATAATTATCCCAAATTTACAGATGAGGAAACTGAGGCAATCAGAGGATAAGTGATTTGCCTAGGATCACACAAAACTAATGAATGAGGTAAATTTGAACCCTGACTCTAGGCCCAGCACTCTCTCCACTTAGCTGTAAGTCAACTTTTCTAGGCCTCTATTGCCCAATTAATAAAATGGGAATATTGAACTAGGAGACCTCTGAAGTTATTTCCATTTCTAAATATTTTTGTCTATATAAATTCTATATAATGTGTAATTAGGATTTGCTCCCCAGAACTTTCTCTCCCAGCATTCCATGTTCCTTCTCACATTACCTGCTAATGTAGGGAGGATATAAATTTTGTGTAGTTCTGCCCTGTCACTCTTTTCCCACAGGCAAGGCTGGGAAAGCTGGCTTTACTCAGGCTTTTACTTATGTCCTTTCATTTCTTTTACTTCAAGTGATTATTAATAAATCTTATAAAATATAATACTTGGAGTTATGGTGTATTAACTTAAATCTTACAATAATCAATATAAAATATAGATCAATGTAAAATATAATCTACATAAAATAATCTATGTATATTGTATATATTTTATAT
>NW_025397882.1:0-2729 GCF_016433145.1 Gracilinanus agilis | reverse complement strand
GAGAGAGAGAGAGAGAGAGAGAGAGAGAGAAGGAGAAAGAGCATGAGGAGGAAGAGGAGGAAGGGGAGACAACACGGTTAGACTAAAGTTTTTTCTTGTTTTTTTTTCTCTCCAATATGATTTAGTTGGAGAAAGACATGACTATTATCATGAGAAAGGAAAATGTAACCCTAAGAATTTCTTTAAAAGCCTTAAATACATAAAGAAGTTCTCTCTGCCTCTGTCTCTATCTTGTCTCTCTTTATCTATCAGTCAGTCTGTCTCTTTCTGTTCCTCTCCTCCCCTCCCCTCTTCTTTTTTTTTTAATTTTTTTTAAGCCTTACCTTCTGTCTTGGAGCCAATACTGTGTATTGGCTCCAAGGTAGAAGACTGGTAAGGGTAGGCAATGGGGGTCAAGTGACTTGCCCAGGGTCACACAGCTGCTAAGTGTCTGAGGCCAGATTTGAACCTAGGACCTCCCAACTCTAGCCCTGGCTCTCAATCCTCTGAGCTACCCAGCTGCCCCCACTCCCCTCTTCTTTATGAATTACAATATTATCAATTTCAAACTCTAGCCCCCAGTGTTCAAAGCTGAATCTAGTTTGGTTCCTCAGGTTATGGTAACAAAATTAGTAGGTGATAGATTTCTTTGTGACTTCAAATACATTACCTTATTTGGCAAGTTTCTATACAAGTGTATATTTCCAAGAAAATGTTGAATGTCCTTTATTTCTATGTGGATTTTTCTGACATTACAATTTCTAACTTTGTTACCATGGCCTCTTCTTAACTATGGGCTAAAGCAGTTTGAGGGTAATGGACAAGTCTCAAACCCATCAATGACTTAGGTGGATGCTCACAGAAGGGGCTAAAGCAGGCACTGTAGAATGCTTAGAAGTCAGTCAGATATTGAAGATCCCAAAGTCTCCCATTGCATCCCAAACCATCACCAATCATCTTCACTTTTGTCTTGACATTGGACTTTGATGACTATGGAAGAGTGAGGCTGATGACTTTGTGCAACTCTTCCTTGTGAGATAAAAGACAGCACCCATATCATTTTATATTCAATGGCTCAACAGAACTGTGAGATGCACAAATTTGGAGACATTTCCACCCCAAATGTTCATACTTTCTATTTGTGTCCAACCTATGGTAGAGTCTTCCAGGCTCATACTGGCCAGCCACAGTGGTACACACAGCACAAAGCCCCCCAACATAGTGATGCCATTTTGGCCCCCTTCAAGTATAAAACACTTTAAGTTTTCTTTTTTACCTAGACTCATTCCACCCTCATTTTTTATTTCTTGTTTTGGAAAAATATTCACATCAATTGAATTATCACTACTAAAAAGGGCATAGCCTATTATTTCATCTGACCTCCCAATAACACCCAGAGATAGGTAATATTATTATCCTCATTTTAGAGATGAGAAATCTCATCTAATAGAAGTGAAGTAGACCAAGCCAGTCTCACATCTGGTAAGTATCTGAAGCAGGATTTCAATTTGGGTCTTCCAGGGTCCAGCATTCTACCTATGTGCTACATAGCTGCCTCTAGAGTTTCTGAACTAATAGTTCTTTATGCCCATGTAAACAAAGGTTCAGCCCAAATCTTTTTATTTCTCACTTGGTGACTTTTGATCTTATGTGGATTGAATTATCATCTCCATACAAATAACTCCCAAGTCTATGTATCTAGCCTTAGTTTTCTTATCCCCGGCTTCTCATCTCTAATGGCTTATTGGACATTTCAAAATGGATAAATATGAGCTTCTTAAACATTAAATTCCAAAGCAGAATTCATTATCTTTATTGCCAAACCTACCCTTATTCCAAATGTCAATATTTCTCTGAGTCTACCACCATCCTTCCAGGTACCCCAAATCACAATCTTTGTTTTAACTTTTGATTTCCCAATTTTTCTCTTATGCCATAAATAACAATCAATAAGTAATTCCTTTTAATAGAATGAAATACCACACTAGGAATTCTCTGTGTTTACAAAACATTCCCTATATAAGCAGGTATAGTATGATTTTATTTGTTGCATCTCCTGCAAACAGAATAGGGTCTGACACATAGAAGGGGCTTATTATATTTATTTTGAATGGATGAGTGATTATCCATGTTCTTTTTTTAGTTCCTTTTCTTGTTATGATTGAATAGAAACATTTCCCACTTAAATCCTATTTTTTGTTGTTATTTTTGTTGTATGCTTGTTACATCCTGAAGGATATGCTATGTGTGTGTGTGTTTGTGGGAGCAGCAGGACAAAAACACAGAGAAGAAACAAGGACACTATTGCTTCGCAGTAATATTGCTTTATAAATAGTGATTTGAAACATCTTTTAATTGTTAAATGCTTTTATCCCAAATAGACTAAAAATATTCTAACATTCTGTTTTATAGATGAGAACATCATGTTTAGAGACCCCATCCAAGTTCTCCTTTTTCTTTAGGGACAGCAAATGTGAAGCACTGAGATTCTCTAAACTTTAAGTTCCTGTTTAGGATCAGTAACTTTTTGAATGGATGGGTCTTACAGAGAACTAAAAAATCTCTGAGATCTATCCTTGAATCTTGGCTCTGACACTACTTATCCTTGTGACATTGGACAAATTATGTCACCACCTCTCTGACTCTTTTCCTTTTTATTCTGTAAAGTAAAAATAGTCATGCTTAAACTACCTGATTCGCAGGAGTATGTTGAGGAAAATAATTTAAATTCTATATTATGAATTATTATT
>NW_025397881.1:0-1814 GCF_016433145.1 Gracilinanus agilis | reverse complement strand
TATATGCCTGTTTTTCCTGCTCTTTTCAGAAAAGAAATTGGAAATGTGAACACTTAATAGTTTTAAAGTTGAAAGTTTATAATTAATTTTTTAAACCTTTACCTTCCATCTTAGAATTGACACTGAGTATTATTTCCAAGACGGAAGAGCAATAAGGGCTAAGCAATAGGAGTTAAGTAATTCGCCCAGGGTCACACAGCTAGGAGGTGTCTGGGGCTAGATTTGAATCCAGGACCTCTTGTCTCCAGGCCTGGCTCTCTATCCACTTATTCAACTGGCTGCCTCATAATTAATTGCGAACTAACTGTCAGAGAGTCCTGATACTTTTTGCCTATGCATAAAAACTTGCCCCTTCACAAATAGGTACTCAATAATCATATTAGACTTGCCCAAATTCAAAAAACCATTTAGAAAAACTGAATGTTAAGAATGAGAGAACTTAGAGATAATCTAGTTCCACTCCCATTCCCCCCAATACACCACACACTACACCACACACACACACACACACACACACACACACACACACACACGCATACTCATTTTAAAGTAGAATGTAACATCCTTGAGGGCAAAAACAATTTCATTTTTGTTTTTGTATGCCCAGTCACTAGCAATAAATGGTCACTGATTGATCTTTTTGGTTTTTATTTTTTAATTAATATTTGTTTTTAGGTTAACCTGATTTCCAAATATAGCCCTCTCCCATATATACCAATAAGGTTTCCTTTGTAACAAAGAGTAAAAAGAAAAAAAGGAGAAAAAAATCCCAGTTCAGCAAAATAAACCAGCACAGATTAATTTTTATTGACTTCACAGAGGAGGAAAATAAGGCCTGGATAGGGCAAATGATTTCTCCAAAGCTGGATTGGAAATGAGGGTTTGAGCTATGGACTGTGAAGGGTTAAATTTGGGGGTAGGAATTTGAACAAAAGTCAGGAGAGTAGTTTGGTAAAACACAAAACCCTTAGTTTATTTAGAGGAAAGTTTGGGTAGGAAATAGAAAGGAGGAAAGTGAGAGAACTCTTATACCTATCCCTAAGATCCCAATCCTAACTAAAATTTCTAAAAAACCCTAAATCTATCTGCTTTCAAGGGAAGTGTCTTCTGCCAGACCCAGCCTGGCCTACTCTCCTATTCTGACTAGCTAAGACTTTACCCACTATCTAACTACCTACCTAAGCTTATCAATAATCCATAATCAATAAGGTTGTTAAGGTCTTAAATCCATTTTTTCTATCCACAACTGTCTGTAGTCAAAAAACTCCCAGTCTCAGAAAGAGAGCCAGAAACTGCTGCTCCTCTTCGCAGGGGACCCAGAGATAAAAGCCTCTTTCAACTGCCTGCAACTCACCTACCAATGGTCAGCCACACCCTCCTAACTATCATCAACTGACAGCCTGCATAGCAGAGGGGCTCTTACTCAGAAATCTTTTTGCTCCCTTGCCTCTTAAAGAGAAAAAGGGAGAGATTAAGAAAAACTCTCTTAACAGGACCCATCCCATGGTTCCAAGCAACCCTGAGCTGGGTGCTTCTCTAATTCCTGTTAAGTAACACCAATAACTCACATTTGATTCTCATGCTAACCTTGTGTGGAAGGTGGTTATTATATCCATTTTACAGATGAGGAAACTAAGTCTCAAAAAGATGTAGAGACTTTTCATTCAGCTATTGGGTATTCTTGGCAAGCTTTGAACCTATGCTCACTAATTTAGGACCAATGTTCTATCCATTATAGCATGTGGTTTCTTGGAGCTAGTAGGGATTTCCTATTTAAATAGTGAGAGAGAGAGAGAGAGAGAGAGAGAGAGAGA
>NW_025397880.1:0-2646 GCF_016433145.1 Gracilinanus agilis | reverse complement strand
CTCCCTCTCCCTCCCTTTCTCTCTCTTCTCTCTCCCCTTCTCCCCCTTTTCTCTCCCTCCCTCCCTCTTTCTGGCTGTCTCTCTCACCCCTTCTCCTCTCTTTCCCTCTCCCTCTCTCCCTCCTTCCCTCTCTCTCTCAAAAATAAAAACCCTTACCTTCTGTCTTAGAAGCCATACTAAATATCAGTTCCAAGGCAGAAAGAAAGGGGCAAGGCCAGGCAATTGGAGTGAAGTGACTTACCCAGGATCACATAGCTAGAAAATGTCTGAGACCAAATTTGGACCCAGGCCCTCCGGACTCCAGGCTTGGTTCTCTATCCTCTGAGCCACTACTTGCCTCAGACCTGAGTTCTCTTACTGACTTATTGGCTATTTGACCCCTGGGCAAGTTACTTAACTTCTATGTGCCTCAGTTTCCTTTCCTATAAAATGGGAATAAAAATAGCACCTCCTTCCCAGGGTTGCTATGAGATCAAATGAGATGATATTTATATAGTGCTTCATGCTGTTCCTGGCACATAGCAGACACTTGATAAATGTGTATTAATTTCCTTATATAATAATTATCCAATCAGATTCAAGCATTAGGCAGTATGAATAATACTAGCAGGTTGGGGATCTGTCCATATTATCAAAGATTGGATTCAAAATATTGATTAAGGCCTTAGCAATTGGTTGGCTCAGCACCAAGCTTACGGTTTCGCAAAATACAAAGGATTACTCTCCCCAAAGAAAAGCTGGGTCTGAAGGACATTCCTACCTTTCTGGTTCCCCCCCCCCTTGCCCAATCTTCCCAAATTCTATGATTCAATTCTTCCTGGTGCTTTTGTGCTAAAAACCATGATGGGAATTAAAGGATTAGCCTGGAAAGAGTAGGAAAAACATTTTTCAGAAGAAGACCCTGAAGTCCAGAAACATGAAGTGACTTGTCCAAAGTCATACAGGTTAGAGCCAGGAACTGGGTCTCAGGTCAACTGATTCCTGCTCAGTGTGTTTCCTACCTCATTATACCACTTCTGTCTAGTTAGCCTAGGAAGAAGGTTAAGAGGCATGTTATCTTTGTTCAAAATTAGAGTGTAAGCTCCTTGAGGAACAATGTTGTATGAGTCATTTTGATGTCCCTCTCTGATGGAACAGTCTGCTCCCAGCACAGAGTAGGTGCCTAGTAAGTGTTTGTTGACAGCCTGACTGACTGAAGTATTTGCTTCTGCAATGAAAGAAAAAAGAAAGAAGAGCAATGAAGACTGGGAAAATAAAGGAAAGAAAGGAGAGGAATATGGTAAGTAGGGAAAGGAGGACAAGACAGAAAAAAATATCCCCACAACTTATGATATTTTAAGGAAAGATTGGAGGGAGCTAGGTGGTACAGTGGATAGAGCACTTGGCTTGGAATCCAGAAGACTCATCTCCTGAGTTTAAATCTGGCCTCAAATACTTACTAGCTGTGTGATCCTGGGCAAGTTGCTTAACTCTCTTTGCCTCAGTTTCCTTATCTGTAAAATGAGCTAGAGAAGGAAATGGCAAACCACTCCAGTATCTCTGCCAAGAAAACCCCAACCAGTGAGGAATAGTCAGGGAAGGCTGGAAATGACTGAATTACAACAAAGGAAAGATGCCTCACCAAGTAGTGTAAGAAAGATCTTTTCAGCCAAGAAGTAGTTTCACAAAAAGAAGATATCCTGGCATGAGTTTAGTTTCTGGGGCCAGAGAGATTCCTCTCTACCAATCAACAACAACAAAAATCATCTTCCCCTACACTGCTTTCTGATGCCTAAAATTAATTATTTTTTTCCTGAGCATTTTGTTCCATGTTAAAAAAAATTATATCTGGAAACAGGTGATACATTAAGCATAGCTGCTATTTTCAGGTTAGTATAAATTAGTTTTAATAACCCCTTTCATCAAAGCATCTTTTTTTAAGTTTGGAGAGACTGGGATCCCCAAGACAAATTTTATAAATATCTCATTTCCCCCTCTAAGGCTGGTTCTCTTTTCAGCCTTAATCTCCCTCTTCCATTTGACAACCAAGTTTCTTCCCTGTTCTTTCTATAGAAAAGACTATGCTCATCCCTGCGTCGGCTACCTTTGTTTCTTTAGTTCTTGTTAGAATGGCCTTTCAGGGGTTGTTCTCTTCTCTGCCTAACCAGCTAACTCCTGCCATTTCTTCCCACAGTGTTCTATTATTATTTATATTTCTTATGTGGATGTCTTGTCTTTTCAATTGGAATGTCAACTTAGCTTAATCATGGAGTTAGCAGAGACAGTGCAAGTTCCTGGAGAGCAGGCATTGTTTCATAGCTTTTTTGGGGGGTATGCTCCCCTCTCCCTCCTAGGGTTGGCCTCATAGAAATTCAATAAATATTTATTGGGAGGGGAAGGAAGGAAGGAAGGAGGAAAGAAGAAAGGAAGGTTGAATGGAAGGAAGGAAAAGGAGAAAGTTTTTTACTAGCTGCGAAACTGGGCAAATTACTTCTTTATGAGTCTTAGTTTCCTCACCTGAAAATGAGATGGCTTGACTAGAGGTTTAAGGTCTAACTGTAAAAATCTACAAAGGATATCCATGTAGTAAGAAGGAAAGGAAAGGAAAGGAAAGGAAAGGAAAGGAGAGGAGAGGAGAGGAGAGGAGAGGAGAGGAGAGGAGAGGAG
>NW_025397879.1:0-4955 GCF_016433145.1 Gracilinanus agilis | reverse complement strand
CATAATATTATATATAACATATATAATATAGTTACATTATTATTATTAGTTTTTTTATTATCCTCTTTGCTAATGATTGACAACCAGGTGGATAGAAGACAGAATAGAGGCAGGAAGACCTGAGTTCACATCTGGCCTCAGATACTTATTAGCTGTGGGAGACACTTAAATAATCTCTGACTTAGTTTCCCCATCTGTAAAATAGTGATAATAACAATATTTACCTCTCAAGGTTGTTGTGAAGATCAAATGAGATAATATTTGCAAAGCACTCTTTAAACCTTAAAGCACTCCACACATGCCAGCTAGTTATTTAATTTATTTTATCTCATTTTATTTTTTAGGAGAGAGTAAGCTAACATCAAAAATCTAGTTCTAGTCTCAGGGCTGGAACTTGAACTTGATTTCCATCTCTGGGCTTGATAAAGGTCGGTTATTAGTGCTCATTAGAACAACCCTAATCACGAAAGAGGAAGAAATCACCTTGACTGTAATTTTAATGTCATTGTGGGGGGAAAAAAGGTATGCATGGGGGGAGAGGGGGTGGAATATTTAACCAAGAGGTAGTTAAATGACTTTATGATTTCCAAGGTCCTTCCTATAATTTCCCCCCGCCAGCAGGTCTTTAAAAAGACAAAAAAAAAGTCGAGTGTCTGAAATCTGGCAAGGTTGGCTTTGTTGTCTTCCAGGGAAGCATCCTTAGGAGAGGGGCACCTGTTGTCATAGCTGACAGTTCCTTCAATTCAGTGCAAATTAGAGAATAAGAAGAATGGAGGAGGAGCTCTAATATAGAGCTTTCTAAACATTTTTGAAGGTAAATAAATGCTGGGGTGTGTCTTGGTCCCCTCATTGAACTGTCAGGATCAAATAGAATATATGGGAAAGTATTTTCTACCTTTAAAGTACCATATAAGTATGAGTTATTAGTATTTAATCAGTTAATTCAACTGGCATTTATTATGTGCCTACTATGAGCCCTGGCATCATGCTAGACACTAGGGAGATTGGCTGTTTAGAGAGCTTACATTCTTGGGGGAAGGGAGGATGACACAGGAGAAGATAACAAGGAGATAGTTGGTTTCACAGATGGACCATTGGACTTGGAATCAGGAAGATTTGGGGTAGGAGACCCATTAGGAGGTTATTACAGGAATCTAGGGAAGAGATGCTGAGGATGTGAGAAGAGAGAGAAAGGATAAGATGCTAGAGATATAGTGGAAACAGAAATGGCAAAGTATTTGTATAGGGTTATCTAAAACCACTCTATACAGCCAGTTCTCAAGTCCTTGGACAAGACTGAGTCATAGAAAGGTGATCCTGGAGGGATTTAGGACTATCTAAGCTCCAGAAACTAGCAAACTACTCTCATACATGAGCAGAAGGTGATAAGCTCCCTGAGGACAGGGACAATATTTTGTTGATCTTTGTATCTCCTCCAAAGCCCAATAAACAGGATTTGCACAAACCAAGTTGATGAATCAGTGCATTGCAATAGATAAAAAGTCAACCATAGAGCCATGAAGAGGGGGGTTCAAGTTCTGCCTCTGCAGCATATTGATTGCTTCACTCTGAACAAGCAGCTACATGGCTCAGTGGAGAGAACATTGAGTTGGGAGTCAGGAAATTGTTGTTGGTCAGAAGTTTCAAAACTGTCTGATTCTTTGTTGGAGTTTTCTTGGTAAAGATAATGAAGTGGTTCACCATTTCCCTGAGTTTGCCATTTCCTTGGCAAAGATCCTGCCAGGGCTCGCCATTTCCTTGGCAAAGATAATGAAGTGGTTCACCATTTCCTTGGCAAAGATACTGGATGAGTTTGCCATTTCCTTGGCAAAGATAATGAAGTGGTTCGCCATTTCCTTGGCAAAGAAAGCAGAGTGGTTTACCGTTTCCTTCTCTAGTTCATTTTATAGATGAGGAAACTGAGATAGAGTTAAGTGACTTACCCAGGGTCACACAGTTAATAAATAATTGAAGGCAGATTGAACTCAGGAAGCCGAGTCCTCTTGATTCCAGGACTAGTATTCTATTTTACTGAGCCACCTTGCTGTCCCTGAGTCAGGAAGACCTGACTTCAAATCTTGCCTCAGATATTTGCTAGCTGTTTGACCCACTTAACCTCTGTTTACCTCAGTCCCCTCATCTGTAAAATGGGGATAATTATACCTTTCTCCAGGGTTGTTGTAAGGTTCAAATTAGATAATATTTGTATTAGTACTGTGCCCTGGTAGATAGTAGGAGCCATAGAAATGTTAGCTATTATTATTATTATTATTATCCATTTAGAGATGGATTTCTGAGGCATTTAGTTGTCAGGGGTTATCTCTTATCTCTCTTTGTTTCTCTCATGGTCCCAGCCACCTATATAATAGGTGGAAGAGGCAGCTTAATATAAAGTAGTCCTGGATTCAGAAACCAGTCTCTGGGATCACTAATTAGGTTATATTTGGCTTTGTTCATCGAGAGATTCCATTAAGTCTATAAAATCCTGCTTATGTAAAACCATGGCCTGATTTCAGACTGTTTATATCTGGTGGTAGGAAAAGGAAAAAGAATGTAAAACTCTTGGGCTAGACTTCCTGGCTGGCCTACAGGTGGGTCTGTAGCTTTTCCAAGGATATGTCTTCCATATACACGTCAGCATTCAACTGCAGACAATACCAATGGAGCTTCCAATTTGAAGTCATTTGACATTCATTCAATAAACCTTTATTAAATTCTTATTTTAGGCCTTGTGCCTGGGGGCACCTAGATCACAGTCCATGGCATGCCCTGAAGGACCTCATATTCACCGAACATGATCCTTTGGTGCTGGAATTTAGTTTTCTCTTTGCTTCTTTTGTTTCCAAGACTAGACCACAAGCTTCTTGAAGGCAGCAGTCAGATGGTAACTTAGAGGTTTTAGCACACTCATGAGCAGAAATTGCAGAATTCAGTAAACGATTGAATGAAGCACAGAATTAAGGCATCGTAGAGTTGGAGGCAACTAGGTGGCACTGTGACCTGGCATCAGGAAGACCTCTGTTCAAATACATCCTTAGATACTTGCTAGCTGTGTGACCCTGGGAAAATCACTTAATCCTGCTTGCCTCAGTTTCCTCATCTTGTCAAGTGAGCTGGAGAAAGAAATGATAAACCACTTCAGTATCTTTGCCAAGAAAACCTCCAAAGGGGTCACAAAGAGTTGGATGCAACTGAAAATGACTGAACAACAAGAGTTTGGAAGGGACTCCAGTAGTTATCTCTTTGAATCCAGACCTGAAGAGAAATCCTCCTTTCAACAATTGTGCAAAAGGATTCCCTGGTGTCTCCTTGAAAGCCTACATAGTAAGGGGAGGGAGGCCCCTCTCTTTACAGATGGGTCATTCCACTTTGGGGCAGCCCCAATTGTTAAAAGAAAGGCAACCTGGAGTTGTGAATAGAGAATGCTTCTTAGAATACCTGGGCTCAAATCTTGCCTCTGATCTATACTGTGTGATCCTGGGCCAGTCACTTAACATCTTAGTGCCTCAGTAAACTTGCTAAAACTCTAAATTATACCTGAGTTACTGCTTTCTGTAAGTAATAGCTAGAGTTTCCACACAGGGAGTTCCTTACTGAAATCACAGGTCTAATATCTCTTTTCCTCAACCTACCAAATATTAATTCAAGATACCTACTCTGTGTAAATTATGTGCTTCTCAGTGGGAGAAGGTACAAAATTTAGATAAGACATAGTCCCTGTCATCATAGGACTCATATGTAAAAATAAGGCTGAAATACAGGTATCAAAAATAGATATAAAAACATTTAAAAAGTGACATCATAAATTGGCAGCTAGGTAGAGCAGTGGATAAAACACCAAGCCTGAAGTCAGGAATTCTCATCTTCCTGAATTCAAATCCAGTCTCAGACACTTACTACTTTGTGACCTTGGGCAAGTCACTTAACTCTATATGCCTCAGTCTCCTCATCTGTAAAATAAACTGGAGAAGGAGTTGGCAAACCAATTCCGTTTCTCTGCCAAGAAAATCCCGAGTGGAACCTGAAGAGTTAGAGAAGATGAAAAATGACTGAGCAATGACAACATAAAAAATAATCATGGGATTGTATAGTTAGAGCTAGATGGGAACTTGGAGACCATCTAGTTGAATGTTCTCATTTTAAAGATTAGGAAGGGGGGCAGCTGAGTGGCTCAGTGGATTGAGCACCAGGCTCAGAGATGGAAGATCTTTGGTTCAAATCTGGCTTCAGATACTTTCTAGATGTGTAACCCTGGGCATGTCATTTAACCTCCATTGCCTAGTTCTTACCACTCTTCTGCCTTGGAACCAATACACAGTATTGATTCTAAAATGGAAGGTAAAGATTAAAAAAAATAAATATAGATTAGGAAGCCAGGCATGAAAAGTTAAGTTATTTGACTGAGATCACATAAGTGGATAAATTTCAAGGCTACAATTAGTACTCAAGTTTTCTGATATCAAACCCAACAATTTTCCCATAATACTATGCTTATATTTTTATGTGAAAGGTATAAAATGAGATCTAACTAGAAAAGAAAGGAGGTAGAAAGATTTTCTGAAGAGAGATGGTCTCTGAGGTACATTTTAAAGTTGAAAGGGATAGGGCATCTCAGGCATAGGGAATATGTGAGGAAAAACACAGAGGAAAAGTATAGTATAGAGGTACAATAAGTAATGGACAACTCTAGTTTCATTGGAACCCAGAATATGTAGAAAGACAGGATAGCACCAGACTGAGGAGTGTGAGATTTATTTGGGAGCCAATAGTGAGCCACTGAAGATTTTTGAATGGATATGTGCAGATATGTGTAGAATTCTTTTCCCAGAGGTTCCCTCATTTACAGAAAGACTTTGGATATGCTTTGGAAACTTGTATTTTCCTGGATCATTTACTCTTACCCAGACAACCTGGGAAGTGCTCTGATCTCAAAGGTCTCCAATGTTTCCTTCCTT
>NW_025397878.1:0-6595 GCF_016433145.1 Gracilinanus agilis | reverse complement strand
TTCTTCTTCTTCTTCTTCTTCTTCTTCTTCTTCTTCTTCTTTCTTCTCCTTGTCTTCTACTGTTTTATCTAAATTACATGAGATGTTTAACTACGCTAAAATTTCTCCATTTTTCCTAGAATATTTATTTTCATCTCTTTAGTCTATTATATTTTTAATAATCATCAATATATAGCACTACCATCCTTGAGTCTTCTCAAGCCCCAGATTACATTAGGGAAGTAAGAAGAAGCTTTCTTCATCTCTCCATATTATAATCTAAATATTTGATTTTTGTTTTTTTTTCCCATTGTGATGGATCATTCTTTTTTTAAATCTTTGAATGATCTTTTTTGTCTACTTTCATTGTATTTCAAAGTTTCTATGAAGGTTTAGACTTATGATCAGAAGTATTTGGAAGTTTTCTAGTTCATTAACAATCTCTTCTCCTAAACTGTGATGTATTCTAAATTCTTTACTCCTTTACTCCTAGCCATTTAATCCTGAGCAATATGATTGTGTTTCTGTGATACTCCAACTCATCCTTCTTGCTAATGTAATTTTTAGTAGAATCTCTAACTTTTTGCTATTTTTCTTTGAATTTTAAATTTTGGCTTTTCTTTCAAAGATGACTGATGTTTTATTTCAATTATTACATTGTCCTTTTGTTTTAAGAAATCTGGGTGGTTTCATGGTTTCTTGATTTTGAAATCTAAGCTTTTTATTTTCTTGATCTTGACTTCAAGCAGTAAAATGTCTTTTTCTTTTAATTTTATGATTAATTTGCTTTAAAAATAGACATGATATTTCTTTTATTTTTCAATCTTTTTAGCTGTTTTAATATTTCTTGTCTCAGAGATTAAATTTGCTGTCTTATAATATTCAAAGATGATTTTACTTGTATAATATACAATTGTATAATGTACAGTAAAATACTTGTATAAATAATATTTGAACCTCTTTTGCTAAACTTTTATATTGTTCCTAGTTTTTCATATAAATCTCCCATTTCTTTTCCAATTCTTTCCTTATTATTTTATTTCAATTACAATTTATTTTTAAATTATTACTTAATTTCTTACAGAAAATATACTTAACATAGTTTCTAATCTACACTTTCAGATTTTATTTGTAGCAGTTTTGAAGTTATTCAGTTTTTGGAGACCATGCTTTGACCATCACTGGAAACATAATGGTTCTTTGTGATGAGAGTCTTTTTCTTTGTTTGTTTGTTTGTCCATTTGTTCATTCAGTATTACTTTCCAAAGTTTATGTTAGAGCCAACATTTTTCCTCTTTTGGCTGTGGTAGAAAACCTTTTTTGCAGGGTGTGTTGTATATTTTGCAACTGCGTTCTTTGTTTATGAAGTAGTGTG
The DNA here is from genome assembly GCF_016433145.1 of Gracilinanus agilis. NCBI lineage: Eukaryota > Metazoa > Chordata > Mammalia > Didelphimorphia > Didelphidae > Gracilinanus > Gracilinanus agilis. The sequence goes on along the minus strand of NW_025397878.1, from coordinate 5,241 downwards.
CTGGGATCTCTGAAATGGCATGGGTTAGAAGTTGAAAATTTTTTAAGTTTCCTAAACAATCTGACCTAATATTGTATTTAATTACAACCCTCCTGATCTGGTCTTTGCAAGTTTGACATGTAAGAAGGTCTGAAGCAATTTTAGGGTTTCATCCATTTAAGATTGCCAGTAAATTTCTGTTTGCTTTTGTCAGCTAACTGAAAGACTGCTGGTTTAGGGCTACCAGACTGTAAGCTTTCCTATGTCCTAATTTCCCTTCCTTGATTAATCAATTATCAGCTTCAGATAGCAGATAGGGGCTAAAAATGTGATTGAGATAATATTTCAGAGTCACATAGCTGTTCCTTGCTTCTCTTCCTTCTATTTACCCAGAACAGATATTGCGGTCAAGTTTCAGCTTCATATGAAAAAGATCCTTGTTCTTTACTCTAGCTTGGTCCATTGTGCCCTTGTTCTCCACCTTGCTGCAGGTGCCAACTTAGTCTAAATTGGCTCCGTGATCTAACTCAGAGGTTAGAGTAACTCATCTGTTCACTTATTCCTGCTTATATTCCCTACAAAAACAAAACAAATAAAAAAAACTTATTGTCATACCTGTTGCTATTAGTTCCATAGTCCCCCCACCCCCTTGTTCATAGTTACCAATTTTAGCCTTTCTGTTCAGATCTCTTCTACAATGCCTATAGGGCTTTAACTATCTTTATTGGCTTAGGTTAGCAATAACTCACTGTTCTTTTTCCTTGTACTTCTCAATCACTATTCATTGTGATGCTCTTCTTAATTTTATTTTTTGACTAGATAAGCAGTACCTCTGGGCCAAACTACTGTTACATCCTTCATTTTTTCCTATTTTCTTTACTGATTTTTCTATCAATTTAATTTTTGCAGCAGATGTTGATATGTAATACAATCATCTATATGATATTTTTTGCTTATGCACATCAATAGTCCAGAAAGAAAATATGAACCATTTTCCAGGGAAATGATTTGTCTTATTGCATTTGGATACATAATGAAACCAACTCCACTGTTCCTTTGTTTCTCTATAATGAAGCAAACACCATCAACTGGCTTTTCATTCCATAGCAGTTCCTTTTATTCCCATTTTGTTTATCTCAATAATAACAAAATTGATAGAGTATAAGTCTCTTAATGGCATGTCCATAAGTATTTATATTAAGTTAATTATATTGTAGAAAAAGTGTGGGATCCCCAGTACCCTCTGGTCTCTTATCTAATATGCAACCAGGATCACTTTATTAAGAATGTACAAAATTTAGGATTATAGTAGTTTATTTTATCTGTTGCTGGAGCCAAATAATTCATTATCTACTATCCAATGTATTGTTTTACCTCTGGACCTGGAGGGAGTAGGAGGTCAGTCTCGGTCTCTAGGACTGGGAGTTTTTGACTACTGACAGTTGCAAAAGAGAAACAGATTTAAGGAGTTTGTGGGTAAAGAATGTTTGTTTAATTAGGAAGGTAGGTAGGTAGTAATTATTTTATAGATAGAGTAGAGTAGAGTAGGCCTGGTTTGGCCAAGCAGAAGAACCTGTCCTTGAAGACACTTAGAGTAAGTTTTTTAGAAATTTTAGTTACGATTAAGAATTTAGGTATAGTCATATGGCATTATAATAATCATCTCTCTTTACTCCTTTCTATTTTATATCTCTTCTTCTCAAATTAAACTGTGTTTTATCAAACTGCTCTCCTCACTTTTGTCAAACTCCTACCATTTAACCCTTACAATAATAAGGTAACAAGAATATCTTTACTAAACTAAATTAGTTCTTCTAAAATGAACTTCTTCCATTGCTATGGACAAAATCAAAACATATCCAACATGGTAGAAATGTCCTGAAAGGTTCATCTTCACACCACAATGAGGTAGTGTAGGAAGAATCTTGAATGGTAAGTTATGTGTTCCATGATTTCATTAATATATCCTCTTTTCACCATAATGTTAGTTCAAATGTGTAATTTACATTGTCATTGAGGGAGGAATAGATTTAATATGGAGAACTTAATGTATTTTTAAAGTTATATCAGTTTGTTGTACTTTTATCAAAGAGGTCCAATTATTGCTAAAAAAATAACCATTTGTCAACTTGGCCTCTTTTTATTTGAGAAGAAATGATGTAGCATGCTCCCATACATCAGTTATTTCTTACTGCCCTTGCCACATACTGCGTTTGCAAAGGATTCTGTATTTTCCAGGTCTTTGTGATGTGGAGGTAAAAGATTTAACTTGGTATGCTTTGAATATTTGAAGTCCCAGAACAGAAATAAGTAGGGATTTTTACACTTAAAATTGACTAAATATATCATGTAAAGACATGAATATAGTAAATCTTTATAAATTCCCTCTCTTATTCAATAGTTACTTAATTAGAACCTACTCTATGCAAACAATTGTATTATGTGTTATGGTTATTTAAGGGATTAGACAAAATAAATTTTAAAAAATAGTCCCTTTCTCCATAAAATTTATAGATTTATTAATTAAAATTCTACATATTTAAAAAGAGTAATAATGTTTAGGATTTGGATGAAGGATGGAGAGGAAACACAGATAATTAAAATGTTTTCATCTTGGGGCAATAGGATAATTGTCACTATCAATTTTTCTGTTTCCTTAAGAGTTATCCTTCTCAGGTTTTCTTTTTAAAAAAAACTTCCTTATAAACATTTTATATAGTAATTAGGAATTTCTGAAGCAGTTATGTTCAATAGTTTTCATAATCCACTATTGGTAGCACAACAAAATTTGCACAATCCATTTTTGGTAACATGCTATATTTTATTGGTAAAAATTGGTCATGAGAGACTGGTTAGCATGGCCTCTCATACTAAACTGATAAAAGATTTACCTTAGATACTGGAAGGTAAGGATTTATGTCCTGCTTCTAATCTAGCCTACTGAATCTGACTAAGCATGAGTCCTATAAACCCTACTTACTCTCTGGGAAATTCTCATGAGACTACAAGTTACAGGCTAATTTCTTGGTTACATTACTATTGGGAACTCTTGACACCAGGAGAATGGAATCCCATTTTGCAGAAGAAAGACGTAAACAAATATAAAAACATTTGTGGTCATTTTTACCAATGGTTTTTAAAGGTTTCAATCAGCTTAAAATCAGCTTCACAATCTGGAAACAATCTAAATTTGGTGACTTTCCTCACAAATGCTCACAGAATAAGTCATTTTTAAGGGCTCTGTATACTGTTTGGTCACCATCATTTGATGGTACCTAGATCTGCAATGGTCTATTCTATTACACTAGGGGTATGTCACAATGTTTTCATCTTTTTTCCTTTAATTATCAACTGTAAGTTTCTATTTAACTGCAAGATATTTTTAGGTTTCCTCTTGTACTACATCTTCACTATTTTTATTTTTACTGAAAATCAACCCATCTGTCACAATAAATTGCCCTTTCACCATTAGCTTATGAAGTTATGTTACAGTTTTTGCAGAGATTCAAATGTTCTGTGTGAAGTGAAAGTCTGTTGATATATGCTACTCATTGTCATGCTTTAGTTTAAAGCTATAAAAGCTGTCAGTTTTCTTTTCAATTACAAGTTCCAAAGTGAATCAGAGAAGACTATTTCCCTCAAAAATATCCTGTTCTAGGAAGATAGCATTTGAATCAAAAGTCATTTCCCTACACAACCATGCTAGATGCTATTCCATTTCATCATTCTGATACTTTCCTGGATCTGTGTTTCATCATTGTGTACAATTTCTGCCTAGTATTTATTGCAACTCAACTATGTCTTCTCATTCTGTTCAATTCTTGTTTATGTCCATAAAATATCTGTAAAACTTATATAAAAGTTTGGCTCAAAGGAAGTCTTCTTCTGGATATTTTAATATATTTTTGGATATCAGTGCTACATCTGGACTATGAATTTGTCAAACTTTGCTCTTGGTAGACTCTTTATTTCTAATTTATTTGTCACTAATGTTACCATATTTTATATACCTTGACTAACATTTAAATTTTTGCAGCCCATTTTCATGCACATAGCTTCAACACTTTTTCAGGTCATTTGCATTTTTTTACCCTTTCTCTACCAAAATAACCCATGATTCATGAACAAAGCATTATCAAGATTATTGTTATTTTTAAAAGGATGAATATAAGTTATAATCAGTGACAGTGAGGAAGAAATGCAAATCAGTTCCCACATCACCCATAGTTGAAGCCTATCTCCAATCCATTGTTTTGTTGAAATTCCTTTCCAAAATATGTGTTTAAAGAGGAAATTGATTAAATATTCATAAAAATGAATTACATTAGCTATGAGGGAAATTCATTCTTTATCCTTTTCTTTTCTGCTCCCCACTTCCACCCTACTGCCACTGTATCCATCTCTTTTAAGTGTCAGTGCATTTCACTGAGGAAACCATACATGCATATTGGGTTCTGATTCAATTAGCATAATCATATAGAAAGAAGAATTCTAGAGCATCATCATCAATAGAGCAGATTAATTTCATTCTTTTTTCATTAAGGTCATCTTTCATGATAGTTTTCAGTACCTTTGATAAATATAAATAAGTCTATTCTAGGCTTTGCTTAATATTGATAATCAGAGTTTTGAGAACTAAGTTTTCTTTATATTTGACATCACCTATTCAAATATACTTGGCCTTTAAAACCTAACTAAAATGATACCTTTTCATTGTCTTCCCAAAACTTGCATAAAATATAACATTTCTCTCAGTATATTCTTAGTATCACTTTGATTTGAACTCTATAATGCATTCATGTTATTTTACATTATACTTATCAGAATACCTTTTCTCCCATACTACACTAAAATCTCCATGAGGGAATAATTTGCATGTTATTTAAAATTTGTGTCTGGTCTACTGCATAGCACAGTACACTTTAAATAGTGTTTAATTTTTTTTATTAAATAGTAGTATGATGTATTTAAAAGTGATTTGCATTTAAGGTCAGAAGATTCATATCCTTGAAAGTTTTCATATAATACTTATAATGGATTATGTTATTAAAATGATATTTTGGTGTAATCCATAGTGTAGAATAGCAATTCAGCATTTACAAGGACAAGGTTTAATGTGGTTGATAACAGAGAGAAGAATTTACCATAAATCATTGACTTTCAGGGACAATTAGAAATCTATAAACTTGAAAACCTAAGAGCTTGGCTCACTTCTCTCTCTCTCTCTCTCTCTCTCTCTCTCTCTCTCTCTCTCTCTCTCTC
>NW_025397877.1:0-6248 GCF_016433145.1 Gracilinanus agilis | reverse complement strand
TATATATATATATGTATACACATACACACACACACACGCACACTACTGGATCATCAGCTTCTAATAGTCGAAGTTGGCCTGGGGTAAGGTCTCGAGTTGGGATCATGTATGAGTCGAGTGTAATATACATGTCTTCATCATTAGTCTCCTTGGGGTAGAGGCCAGCAAATAGGATCACTGGATACGAAGAGTTAAGAGACGTAGTCACGAAATTCCAAATTGCCTTCTAGAAGGAGCGGGCCAGCTTACAGCCCCAGCAGTAGTGTATCACTGCCTTGTCTTCCCACGGCCCCTCCAACTCTTTGTGTTTCCATTTCTTAGTATCTGCCAATTTGGATGTGCCCTACAGTATTGATCCCCAGTGTTCCAGCTAGTGATTTGGAGCCATTTTACATAGGCTGGTGGATAAGCAGAACTACTATAAACTCTTTTCATTCCTTGCCTCCTAAGAAGGATCCTCGCATAAGGAACGCTCCCATCCCTTGTTGGAATGAAGAAGGAAGCCCCTCCCTGCGACTGTGAAAGGTCCTAACCCCCAGCGTCCCTCGGCCCGCCCCCAGAAAAGTTAAGATGATGTCTGCTGAGCTAGAGAGAGCCCTTTCTCCGGTAGACGGTGATTGGATTTATCAAATGCTGCCCTTTTTCTCATTTAATTAGTGCCAAAGGGCTTGGAAGGTCGCTTCGCCACAGAGTTTGAAATTTAGTGTTGCTACACATGATTACTAGAAGTTATCACATGCTTTACGCTTCTAGCCCTTCTCTTTCTCCAGATGAACTTTCATTTGATCTAGTTCTAGCAAGAAACCCAGAGGGGCTGAGCTCGGTGTTGGACAACAGAGCACAACCGAATCACGAACAAAGAATTTCTCTATAATCAAGTAGTAACGCCGAATTTTGTCAAGTTGGGCCGTTCCGTAAATGCAGATTTACTAGGTAGCTTAACTCTCAGATGTATAGAGAGAGACAGAGAGTTGGAGACAGACAGAAGCAGGTAACTTGACTGGAGCTTCTTTCTGTGAAGGGATATGGTAGTAATCCTAAAAGGTTAGTAGAGGCAATAAATAAAATTAACGTCATTACTATTAAGGTTCAAGTCTGGCCTCGTTTATTATGTATCGTCATACATAAATACTTGGTAATTAGACGAATTAACCAGATTGGTAAGATTCAAACTCGATTTGGCAATCGTCGTTAGGGGATGATAGGATGAGACATGGAAAGAAGACGGTAATTGGTAAAGACATAATATCTATAATCGTGGGTGTAATGAATGGGGCAAATACATTTTTGTTCATTTTTTTTCTCAAGGTAAAGTAGCTTTTGTCGATTTTGCTTGTTCTGTTGTAGGAGTAATTTGAATTATTATTTATTATTTTTAGCTGGTAGATGCAAAATAGTGAGATAATCCTTAATATGATGGTTAGGGATCATGTGGAAATATCTAGTTGTGGCATATTATTTTTTTTTAATTTTTTTTAAACCCTTGTACTTCGGTGTATTGTCTCATAAGTGGAAGATTGGTAAGGGTAGGCAATAGGGGTCAAGTGACTTGCCCAGGGTCACACAGCTGGGAAGTGTCTGAGGTTGGATTTGAATCTAGGACCTCCCGTCTCTAGGCCTGACTCTCAATCCACTGAGCTACCCAGCTGCCCCCCTGTGGCATATTATTTTGAGAAGATATTCTATCTCGTCTAGACCTTTAAGTATCAAATTACTCAAAAATGATTGCATTATCGAGGATGGTTTTTCTAACTGTTTTGGTGTCGTTCTTTCCAATACAATAGGTATAAAACTATGATTTGAGCTAAAAATTTCTGAGCATTGGCTGTAAAATCCGCCAGGTCGAGATGATGTTAAGGTAACTTGATTTAGTGGGCCTGCGATTGCATCTCTCTGCTTTTAAGCCCAATGAAGCGTAAGCCTCATGCATGTAAAACATGTGAAGTAATCAACATACGGAGAGGGAGTTCGATTGCTAAGACTACTCAATCATCAACTTCTAATGGTCGAGGTTGGCCTGGGGTAAGGTCTTGAGTTGGGATCATATATGAGTTGAATGCAAGATCTTCATTGTCACTGTACTCATAGCTTCAGTGTCATTGATGTTACTATTATATGATGTTATCATAGATGATCAGCGCCGTTAAGTACGGGTTATAAATTTCGTCCATGTTTTTTTTTAAACCCTAACCAATCCTGTGTATTGGTTCCAAGGCAGAAGAGAGGTAAGGGCTAGGCAATGGGGGTCAAGTGACTTGCCCAGGGTCACCCAGCTGGGAAGTGTCTGAGGCCAGATTTGAACCCAGGACCTCCCGTCTCTGGGCCTGGCTCTCAATCCACTGAGCCACCCAGCTGCCCCCTCATCCATGGGTTTTGATCATGACATTTGAAAATTCTAGGTTTTAAAAAAAGAACACTTACCTTAGTCTTTGCCTTACTCTTAGACTTAAACCCTTAGTGTTAGAACTAATACTATGATCCTATTATATTCTTTTTTTAATTGTTTACAGACTTAATACTTTGAGTCAATTTGAATTATGGCGGATACAAATATGTACATAAAATACATAAAATTCAATGATATCACTTAAGCGACTTGCCCAGGCTCACATAGCTAGGAAATATCTAAGGTCAGATTTGAACCCAGGACCTCCTGTCTCCAGGTTTGACTCTCTCCAATAAGCCACCCAGGTGCCCTAAATTCTAGCTTTTTTGGTGAATTTCTTTTTTATCCTACTATCTGACTGAGGCTTTTGCCTCAATGAGTTCATTTGCTAAGTCTCTCCAGTCTGCTAAGGAAATTTTGACAAATTTCTATCAGCAAATAGAGCATTGTCCCCTCTCGGTAGACGTCAACGCTTTTCATTTGTGTCCCAGGCCTCTTAGTCTTAGCTCCACTTTTGAGCTTCGTCAAAAAAGAAGGGCAGTCGTAGAGCTGAACACGCTTTAACTGTTGCAGTGGCTTCCGTATAGTCGGGTCTCTATCCTTAGGTTCATGTAAGTTTTGTTTCTTCAAATTTGTAGCTGCAATTGCTCTGGATCCTCATTGGGGGAATGTGCATGAGTACCAGGCGGACCCTACAAAGGCACATTAACAAGGGAGGTCTTTATCCCCTGGCTAGCATCTATACTGATTGGAAGGTTTTCACCCTATGGGATATGGGTTGACATTTCACATGTTGAATCCTAAAGGTTGGGGTGGGACACCTAAGCGCCTCTCGCACAGATGCTCTTCCCCTGGGATCCAGGGGTACATTTCAGGGGGTCTAAGAACGTGGATGGGAAAAAATCCCCCACCTGTCTTTTCCCTAACATTTAGCCAAAATCGAACATCTCCTTCCATTTGGATGGAGGTAATACACGTGATTTTGAGAAGAGTTCTTTCCCGAGGCTTCCTCACACTGGCAAAGGGATCCATGACCCCCGAAATGGCTCTGAGGCATTAAATCTCTCACTTCAAGTCAAGTAGTAACCCAAGGCTGTTGCCTGGCACTAACCAGATAACTGGCATATAACTCACAAGGGTTGTCCGCCCCCAAAGCTTTCTGTCTACATCTCTAAAAGCCCTGGAGAGGACCCTCCAATATGCTACATTGTTCCACCAATAATGGTGCAGAAAAATTTCCAGGCAGCGCCATAGCATCTGCCGTTATGGATGAGCCTTTCTATACCACCTCCAACCTCATTAGCCAATTTTGAATGAATAAAGGAAGAATGGAATCTCTTTAACCAGGTAGTATGCCAAAGCCGAGATCTCTAGGCAGAGGTGGCAAAGCGAGGTTATCCGGATGCAGATCTGGAGGCCCGTGGCAATCCTCTCCTGACTTCAGCGGTAAAGAATCTTCTTTTTTTTTTTAAACCTTTTTACCTTGTGTCTCAGAATCCATGTAAGCAGCTGTCCCAAGGAAGAAGAGAGGCCAGCTAGGTAATTGGAGTTAAGTGACTTGGCCAGGGTCACACAGCTAGGAAGTGTCTGAGGCCAGATTCGAACCTAAGTCCAAGCCTGGCACTCTATCTACTGAGCCACTTAACTACCCCTTGTAAAGAATATCCTTTAATCTCTTTTAGACAAGTCAGCCTTGTGGTTAGGTCAAACTTTGCTCTCCCTAGTGAGAACATTTGAATTACTGATATGGGGGTACAGGCTCCCCCTAGACACCCCAAGACCCCAGATTGTGTGCTGGCTCAGAGCGTACATGAAAGACTCACTTTTCCTTACATTCCTGCAGAGCTAGGGAAGGTGACGTTGAGGCCCTCTGGCCTCTCCCCTCATTCTTGTTGAGCACAGATGGGCACCTCCCAGCTAGCTCCTGATACACATTTATTTTATATCCCAGATATCTGATTACCCTCTAAACTGGTCAGTTCACCCCGTTTTGCCTTTGAGGCATAAGGAAACAACCACTTAACCCAGTGATGGGCAAACTACGGCCCACGGGCCAGATGCGGCCCCCTGAAATGTTCTATCAGGCCCCAGGACATTATTCCTAATCCGACTGATGCAATGAGTAGGATACGATACAATGAAACTTTGAAAGAGCTGCCTTAGAAACAGACTGACAGAGGAGCATTTCCTTTCCTTTGGCCCCTCTTTCAAAAGTTTGCCCATCCCTGGCTTAACCCATCTCGGGTTCCAGAGACCAGTTAACATGCCATCATCATCCTATCTCTAGTCACGTAGGCCCTGTTGTCCAAAGGGTATAAAAAGCCCAGAAGACCTCTCCTCTAGGGGCAGTCTTCCATCCACTCTGTCTCCCTTAGCCATTCAATTTGACTTGCATTCAAACGAATACATTTCTCTTTTTATTTTCAAGCTAGTTATTGGAGGCTGTCATTCTTGACAAGGGCAGCCTGTCTGGATCCAGGGTTTTACCTTAGAGCTCTTCCACAACAGTTACTGCATTTTGATGCCGATGGAAGAAATTAAAACGGGGAGAGACGAGGACATGCCCATCGCTGTGTGGTCCTACTTCCAGGTGAAACCGAACACAAATCTTTTTTGTCAAAGGCCTTTTCTGTTCATTGATGTAATCGTGTGGGGTTTCCCCCTCTACCGTTGAGCCATTCTTGGCATAAAAGCAGCCTACTCTGAGTGAATAATTCTCTGGCTATATTGCTGTATAGTCTCTTGGCTTAATACTATGGAAACATTTTGGCATCAAAAATAATTAGCGAGATTGGTCTGAAGCTTTTCCTCTGCTTTCTCCTTTCTTGGGCCAGGTGTCAGGCCAGCTTTTGTCTCCCTCACAAGGTGCTTGCTACAAGGCTTTCTTTCTCCACTGAATAGTTTTTCTAATAAGTATTAATTGCTTCTTGGTAGCATTCACTTGTAAATCCCGTCTGGCTCAGGGGTGTTCTTCAGTAAACGACTTACAGCTTGCTTAATATTTTTTCTTTTTGATTGTGAGGAGGTTGTGACCTTTCTTTTTGTTCCCTCCCGTATCCTGTCTCTCTGAAGGCAATCTGCTGCTTCCTTTGAAATCTTAGTTTGGCCGGCATAGAGCAAGAGCAGACTCTTCTTTATTGTGGCCATCGTTAATTCTCCTTGGTCATTCTCTTAGTAACTAACCTGTTTGCTACCTCCTCTCCCCTTCTCCTTTTGATCTTTCAAAGAGACCCCGAATCTCTCCTTGTTTACCATTTCTATAGCCTGGATTGCCTATGAGGTGAGACCTCATTACTGGTTTTGATTTGAATTCCCTTTAGTGGCTTGAAGGGACATTACATGTGGCTATTCAAAGGAGGAATTGCAAAGGACCGAACCATTTCTTTATAGCTTTTTCTCTGCCCCATCACCAGGGAACAACGCTTGATCTTACACTCACGTTCCCTGTGGATCAAAGATCTCGGTCCCTTGGAGGAAAGTTGTTGCAAAGACAAATAATATCATTTTTTGGTCTAAGAAATTCCAAACCGATTATCGGTTTGGATGGGAATGTACTCCTGCCAGCCAGAGGTTTGACCCTCTGCGAGGCTGTCCCATCTAAGTCCAACGGAAACCCGAACGCTTGCCCTACCACACATACCAGTGACCGCCCCAACTCTACAGAAAGACCACCACCAATCGGCTTCACTCTAACTCACAAGCCCTTTGACAAATGGGGTTGGCTTTGTTTCCTGTGTAAATGGCACATAACTGAGGCCTGCTCAGTCCCAAGGACCATCATGCATAGATCAGCTTGTTTCTATCACCATTGGGGGTATCAGGGGTTCCTTGGTTTCTCTCTCTCTCTCTCTCTCTCTCTCTC
>NW_025397876.1:0-5765 GCF_016433145.1 Gracilinanus agilis | reverse complement strand
GAAGGAAGGAAGGAAGGAAGGAAGGAAGGAAGGAAGGAAGGAGAAAGAAAGAAGGAAAGAAGGAGAAAGAAAGAAGGAAAGAAGGAAAGAAAGAAAGAGAAAGCTTTGTAAACTCTAAGACATTAGAAGAATGGGACCTATTGACACTACAGAAGATCCAAAGAAGAGAGGGAATAGGAAGGGGGAGGAAGAAAAGGATCCCTGTAAAGGCAGACTAAAAATAAAAAGCCTTTCTAGGCTGGAAAGATGAAGGCTGATCAAATCCTCTAACATCACAAAAGACACAGAGATGCCCATGGAGACTTACACATCCCAACCAAGGATGCTGGTACTCAGGGGCACTCCTGAGACATCCAAGAGGCCATTTTATTTTATACCCTTACCTTTTGTCTTGGAAGAATGGTAAGGGCTAAATAATCAGGGTTAAATGATTTGCCCAGGGTCACACAGTAATAAGTTTCTGAGGCTAAATTTGAACCCAGGAAGATGTCTTTCTGATTCCAAGCCCACTGCTTTATCCTGTGTCATCTAGCTACCCAGTTTCCTTTATGGTCCTTTGTATTCAAGAACATTATTCTAAAAAGAAGTCCACAGGTTTCACCAGATTGCCCAAGAGGACCCATGACACAAAAAAGGTGAAGAACCTTTATTTTAGACAAATAAAAAAGCTCCACTTTACCTAATGGGAAGGAAGTATATGGGACTTGTTTTGTTTTTTAAGAGAAACAAGGGGCACTTAGGACCCATCTCTAAGCTTTTGTTAGAAAGGTCAAAGAAGACAGCTCTACTCTCCTACAGACAGCATTCTCTTATAGCCAATAAGAGAGAGAATTCTGGGATTAAACACAGAGAGCTAAGTCTAACTACACACACACACACACACACACACACACACACACATACACACACACACACTCAGTGACCTCTGCCCATCAGGACTCAGGACAAGGACAGATTGACTTTTTCTCTTTATTGACTTTCCTTTTGATGTGTCGTTTTCCTAACAGGAGACATTCCAGTACTAATGCCTAATACTCCCATATCTATCCTCCAGGTTTTGCCCCTAACTCTTTCCCTATTAACTAGGTTTTCTGGAAATATAAGACAGCCTCTGAAATACTGATCAGGGTTCAAAATGGACCGAACCCAGCTTTGTCCCCAAGATACCATAGCATTCTGCCTCTCAGGCCAAAGTATCTTCTTCTCTCCCCAATCCATCCCTCCCAATCCCTAATTATTACCTTCCTCCTCAGGTTCCAGTATCTATACCCCTTTACCATGTGGCAGAATCACTCCTCCTCTAGGTAGATCAATCCAAAACACCTCAAAACTGACCTTTGGAAAGGCTTGTTTGGATGGCGGGATTCCTGAGGCAAAGAAGTTCACCTCACCTAACCTCTAGCCTTGGACCAAGACAGTCAGTCCATCATCCAAGAATGGATGAAGATGGAGTCCCAGCTCTGATAGTTTCAGAAGGAAAAAGGCACCAAGTTGAGGCCAACTGAATGGGTAGCTCCCAACTCAGAATTGATGGATTGGGTAGCCAGGAAGCAGGTTTAGTTAATGTTAATGGTCTTCCTCTTCTTTCTTCATGACATCATTCTTCCCCTCATACACTTCCATAAGCCAATAATTCTCCATCCTCATGATTCTGTCCTCCCTTTCTCCAACCACCTTCAGACCCCTTATGGGAGGGGACTCATAAGTCGGGCCAGTAGAGCCTTCCCTCCAAAAAAACACTGCCAAAATCTGAAGGGTCACCAGCCAAAAGAGGCTGCTCCTCCCTCTGCTTCCCCCTTGCTGGAGCCAAGACCACCCACACTGGGTACCACACTGGGTGGGGCACTCAGCACCTAGGCAGGCATCCAAGCCCTGTCAGTGAGAGGGGACTCAGAGGACAGGGTGATCAGCCCAGGCCCTCCCTCTGAGGTGTGGCCCCAAAAAGATACCAATCCCTATTTGACAACATTATTGACCTCAGTGAGTAGGACCCCAAACATAGAAAATTCTTTTCTTAATCATGTTTACTAGAACAGAATTTGGTTTATCACTTGTTTGTGACTGACACTAGAAAGACCCCTAAAATCATACTACTCCCTACCTCTCTCCCTCAATGTCCTCCCAACCCCTTCCCTTCCCTTAGCATTCCCCCCAGCCCATTCCTCCCTTCCTCAGGATTTCCACAGACCCCTTGCCCTTCCTTCAGTATCTCCCAGTGCCCTCCCTAATATTCCTCCAAACCTTTGCTTCTATTTGCTAGTATCTCCTCTCCCGTGACCATCTTCCAGGTACCTGACCCTGACCTCAGCATCTCATAGCACCCCTCACCCCACTTCATCCTCTCTTCTTCTCCCACTAGGGCTCTCCCAGGGTTCCAGCTTGCTCTATCAGGAACTGATAAGAAACCTACTTGTCTACAACTCATTTCTATAAATTGCAGGCCTAATCACCTACACAGTTGGAGCAAGTTGTCATTATCAGATGCACTGAATTGAGTCCTTCCTCAGTTTCTGTCTTGGAGGCAGAAGACCCAGATCCCTGAGGAAATCTGTCACCTTCACTGACTAGGGTTTCTGATATAGGGAAACACTGCAAAACAGTCTAAAAATCTGTACTAGAATTTAGACTTCCTGAGTCCCTGACTGGAGGCTTTGTCACGCTAGCCCTCCTCCAGCTCCAGTCACTCTAAGAGAATGGTAAGCTTGGCACAGAGGCAATATAATTGGATTTCAAGTTTTATCCCATGTTCCTCCATCTTCTAGCCTTGAAACCTTGGTCTAAATCACTTTATCTTTATGGGCCTCCATTTCTTCATTTGTAAAATGGGGGCTTGGATTCAATGACCCCTAATAGACCCTCTAGCTCAAACCCTATGGTCCTATATGATCATTCTCAGTATGTTTCTTTAAATGGATAATTCCCAGCGTCCAAGGCACCAATGGTTCAGTTCAGAGAAAAGCAAACAAAAAGCTGCCCAGTCCTCCCCTTCTTCGGCCCACAATTGCCCACTCCCCCACCCCAGGGAAGCAGATTTCTGGGAATGCACTGTTCCCATGAGGCGACTGAGTTCCTGGTACTGAGGTAAAGAGATGATATTTGCTATATGGGATAAAAATTAACCCAGGCCCAACATTCCTTCTCCTTCTCTTCCACCCCTGATCGCCATCCATCCCAGGAGGACCCTGGCTAGAACTGAAGAGTCCCCTAACCTTGTTCTTATCTTTAAGCTCCTCCAGTACCCATGATGAAAGATGCCAATTGGTAATGGGCAACTAGGTGACACTGTGGATAGAACACCAGGCCTGAGCCAGGAGCTTCAAATCTGACTCTCAGATACTCACTACTAGCTGTGTGACCCTATGCAAGTCACTTCACCCTGCTTGCCTCAGTTTCTTCTTCTATCAAATGAGCTGGAGAAAGAAATGGCAAAGCACCCCAGTATCTTCACAAAGTAAATCCCAAATGGGATCATAAAGAGTCAGATGCAACTTGAACAACAATAATAGTCAACATACTACTGTTGACATACTGCTGGCAACAGATTCACAGGACTCTGACGTATATGTTCCCTGGCCTCTCACCTCTGGAGACCTTAGCTTTGTTAATGCACAACCTGTCTGTACCACTTGGAGGTGGGCGGCACTGGGGTGGAGAGGAGACAGAAGTTTTGTGCCTACATTGTAGATGGATAGGCTGAGAATATCAAGATGAAAAGAGGCTGGAAGGGGGGTGGGGAAAAGAGATGTGAGACAGCTGAACCATGGCTGTTCCACATGAGAAGGGCACCCCAAGCATGCCTGCTCATCACCTTCCCCTCCCACCCACCCCCAGCTGCACCTCTGTCTGGAGGAAATCAGAGAAAAGAAGAAAGCTGTCTAAGGATCAGAGCTGGGGCAGAAAGAGAACTCAGGGAGAAGAGGCAAATTAGAAAGTTTCCAACTTCCTAGCTGTGTGAACATGGGCAAGTTACTTAATTCCAATTGCCTATCTTCTGTCTTAGAATTGATACTAGAAGAAAGGAAAGAGAGAGAGAGAGAGAGAGAGAGAGAGAGAGAGAGAGAGAGAGAGAGAGAGAGAGAGCAAAAGATTCTACTAGAGCAAAAAAACAAGTGGTGGGAGCTTCTGATAGAGCGAAACTACTTTCCCAAGGGCAGCAGGGCTGTGCCTAGAGACCTGGGCAGGAAAGGGGGGAGTCTTCCCTGTTTGTTTTTCCTGGGAAGAAGTCCAGCAGAGGCCTGAGCTCCTGGACACTTTCTGTCCAGCCACTGATTATAGAGGGGGTTGGGTGGTATTTGGAAGGTTCTAGGCAAGTTTTGCCTGTTTTACTATGGACCCAGTCTTGAGCCTAAACTGTTTAGCCTTGGCAAGGCACTGGCTGACCCATTAAGTGGATGGGTTTTCTCCTTCTCCCTTAAAGTTCTCAGAATCAACTGAGTCCTAGAGGGAGTATGGAGCAGAAAACATACGCTACTCACAGGGCCATGGGGATGGGGTACACAGCTATGAAAAGAATTAATGAACACAGATGCACACACTGATCCAGCCTGCAGGATTACTTTACATGCCATTTTATATGCAATTTGTAGGCTATTCTTTTAATAATCCAAAGGATTTGGAGGTACTCTCCTCCTCCGAGGATAAAGGTTGGTCACTTCTTTCCTGGCTAGAGAGTAATAGGAAAGCCCATTCAATTTATCCTTTATAACATAGTTTTACATTTTCTCCCCAGTTAGACTGTGAGCTCCTTAAGGTCAGGACTTTCTTTCTGCCTCTCTCTTTGTTATCTTCCATGCTTAACACAATTCCTGATACACAGTAAGTGTTCAACTTGAGATGAGATGCCTAGAAAGTGCCACACTGATATCCAAACCCTCTCCAAGGTTCAGAGATAAGAAGGTACGGATCACCAAACTCGCCCCAATGTCTGGCACAGTACATTGGGAAAGAAGTCAGAATTTATACTTCTGGAACAGACAAACACAAAGGGGAGAGGAACCTAACAGTAACCACAGAACCAGAGAGTTTCCAAGAGCCAGTGTTACCTATCCAGGTCCATGTTCCCTCCTAAATGCCACTGTGACCCATCTTCTCTTTGCCTGGTCCCTGCGACTTCCAAAGAGTCCCTAAAGAAGGGAGGTGGGGATCACTTTCATTCAAATTCACCTCTCCTGCACACACACACACACACAACCACCTTTCCCAGTCTAGTGAGTTGATGGGGCAGGCAGGGCCTAGGTCAGGACCCCTAAGGGCTGACTCCTTCCTGTTTTCCCCAGCAACCTGCATCCTGCTCCCACCAGCTGCAGAGTAGTGAGGAAGCAAAGAGGCTGGGGCCTTGGGGTCAGGAAGCTCAGGGGCCCAGAGCCCCAGCGTCTGGAGCTAAGACTTAACAATGAAAGAGTCTCAAGCACTAGGAAAAGAGAGAGAGTAGTTGGGGGTGGGGGAGAGTGTCTTCTCCTCACACAAACACTTTTTCAGTTTCCCAGTCCTCTGATCCCAGTTTTCCAGGCACCAAAAGAGTTAATATATTCACATTAATTCTCTCCTGTCCAGACCTGGAAGCCAAAATTTCTGGTGGGTTCAGAGAGATTTCCCTACCCAACCCCTACAAGTGGCAACTGCCAGGAGAGAGCAGAGTGGTATTTCTATACCATGGTAGGAGAATGGTTCCAGACTGGGCAGATAAACTCTCTCTCTCTCTCTCTCTCTCTCTCTCTCTCTCTCTCTCTCTCTCTCTCTCTCTCTCTCTCCCTCCCTCTCTCTCT
>NW_025397875.1:0-4146 GCF_016433145.1 Gracilinanus agilis | reverse complement strand
CTCTATATGTATATATATTAATAGAATATCAATATATTATTATAAATATACATAAATATATATAATATATACAAGCTCTCTCTATATATAATTATATAAATACAAATATGTATATATAAATGATAATTTGCACTTTGCAATGAGTTTTCATTTATAAAATCTCTTGGGATTCTCATTTCAAGCATTCAGGAGGAAGGACGTATAAATACAGATCTATGACCAGATGTTCAAATACCCATTTTACAGAATGTGAAATCCAATATCAGATGTCTAAGAGAACTGTCTGAGGTCACACAGCTAGGAGGGAGTAGGACTCCTTTGGAAGTCAAACCCAGATCTTCTGATATCCATCTCAGTACTTTCTTCCAGGGTGGTATTGTCGGTGTTCTGCAGAGTTACTCTCCTTTTCAGATGGTGATATTCTACTTGCATGTCCTTAAAATAGAGTTCCTCAATCAATATCCTGAGAAATCATTTCTCTCTGTGTTCTTCAGAGAAGGAAAATCTTAGTTCAAATCCTACTAGTGGTGTTTACTGTTCATGTAACCCTGGGCAAGTTCAGTTTCTTCATCTGTAAAGTGAGGAGAATGGTCCAAATGAGTTCCAAAACTCTTTCCAACTCTAGAGCTATGGTCTTAGGGAAGAAGTGAAGTCCTAAAATACTTTCTATAAGGATCTCAGCCATTTTCCCTTAGCAAGGGAAAGAAATATTGCTGTGTTCTTGCTCATCGGTAGTAGAGATTGCTTTGCAGAAGCCATACATCAGCCAACAGCTAAAACTTATTGGGATCACTTGGAAATGAGGTCAGTCTTAGTGGGTGTTTTCTCCAGCCGGAGTTACTCATAAAGAACCTACTTTTGACATCTCATCCCTGGGTAGCATTAACAAGTGATTTAATAATACCTTACATCTGTGGAGCACTTTAGCTTTTGTTTTTGTTTTTCTCCCCAAATCTTTTCACATGATTTCTTCCATTCTCTCTGTAACAAATCCATGAGAATCAGTGTGCCCTAAGGGATTCAGAAAGCTTGACTTTTCTGGAAAGGGAAGACAGGGAGACCTGGTTTTGAATTATGCATCTAGCTGTACACATTTGTCTTTAAATATATGACCGGGAACAAGTCTCTGGAAATTTGCTAATCTTCTTCAGCAGAGGGAGTTCTATACCAGAAATTCCCTATATTGATGACATCACAGGATCAGACCAAGAACAGAAAAAAATGAATGAAATCTGAAACTTACAACTTTCATATCCTACAATAACCTGGCACACTGATTCTAAGGGTTAGTGGAAATAAATTTTATAGGAAAGGAAGGCTGAGAAAAGGTTATGTCTTACTCAGGGTCATCATAGTATGTGACAATGTTTGGACAAAAACCTAGGCTTTATGCTATGCTGTTTGATGTTTTATGCCCTTGTATAATGGCTAAAGAGCTAACCTCAGAGATGGAGGGGTTCAAATTTTGCCTCTCACACATACTGGTTGTGGGACTCTGGACACATTGCTTAGCCTGTAAGTATGACAGGCAGCCCTCTAAAACTCAAAGTTCTAGAAAAGATGCTGATGGGAGCAGGTAGGTGGCTCAGTGAATTAATAACTAAGCCTAGATGCAGGAGGTCCATGGTTCAAATCTGACCTGAGACACTTCCTAACTGTGTGACCCTTGGTAAGTCATTTGACCCCCATTGCCTAGCCCTTACCATTTATTGATTGTAAGGCTGAGGGTAAGGGTTTTTGTGGGTTTTTTTTAAGGTGCTAACTGTGTTTATAGCCAGGATTGCTCAACGATGAGTTCTCTAAGCCAATATGCCCCTCCTCTCTTAATTATTTCCTGTTTTTCTTGTGTATGCCTTGATTTGCATATATTTGTTTGCATGTTTTCTCCCCAATTCGATCGTAAGCTCCATGAAGGTAGAAACTGTCTTTTGTCTCTTTTGTATTCCCAGTGGTTAGTGCAATGCCTGGCACACAGGAGGTGCTTGATAAATGTTTATTAATCAATCAAAAGCACAGGTCCAATCCCTATCCTTATCCCATTCCATATTTGTGTATGAACATTGGACTGTTCCTAGGGTTTTGACTATTAAAGTTCAATTTCACAAATATTTTTTGTGGATTAAATTTTTTCCATTAAATATCACATTCCTGATATACTCTGACACAAAACAGCAGGATAAAAATACACACATATTTACTTTGTAAAATGCAGTTGACCTTACTGTGTGGTGAACCTTTTATTTGGGAATGTTAAAATTATCTTCCAACTTGTACTGAGTTGTACAATGCAAGTTGGAAAGCAATAAATCATGATCCATGTTTAACAAATAAGGAAACAGATTCACTTAGAAAGGAAAATGGCTTGTCCCAAGTCACATATAATAAGCATAGGAACAAAAGTTTGTTTTGTTCTTGTTCTTGTTTTTGTTTTAACCCTTAACTTTTGTCTTAGTGTCGGTTTTGAGACAGAAGAGTGATGAGGCGTAGGCATTAAAGGTTAAATGACTTGCCAAGGGTTGCACAGCCAAGAAGTATAAGAAAACAGATTTGAACCCAGGTCCTCCCAACTCTGGTGTTCTGCCCACTGTGCTACCTAGGTGCCTCAAACAAAAATTTTATGAACCAAAGATAAGTTTTTTGTGTCAAGTGCCACTTTCTATAGGATCCTCTTTGCTCCTTATAGTTATCAGAGTTTTGTCCCGTCTCAAATTCTATTATATTATCTGTTTATGTGTTCTATCCCTAAATAAATGTAAGCTTCTTAAGAATAGAAACTCTTTTCCCTTCAACTTCTAGCAAGAACTGCCCCAAATCCATTTGGGTTTCTTGGCTATACATTAAGAGTAGATGAGATGGAAGTCATTGATTCTATTACTTCTGGTGAGATGTAGAACCATCACACCTTGCCATCTTTAAAGCCACTGAGTCCAAAGGTCTTCCAGGCTTTCCTATCTGCTCTACAACTGAACTTTCTTTTATTTATTGTCTTCCCTCCAATAAACATGTGAGTTTTTTGAAAGCAGGAGCTATCCTCTTTGTATCCCTAGCACTTGTGAGTGCCTAAGGAATGCCTTTTCACATATTCCTTCATCATTGCTTCTACAGTATCTAACACTGTCTTTCCCATTGTGTGTGCTCAATGTCTTCTTGTTGAATTATTTAATCAATTCTGCCAAAACCGTCACTTCTACCTTCCCAAAATCCACTTATGGTTTTCATTACTATTTGTAGACTTGCTGCCACTATTTCCTCCAAAAAATCAGGAATTAAGTCCCGATTTTTTTTTCCTATGCAAAACCATGCCTGAAAATGGTGGTCATGTTATAAATGCCTAGACTCGGGCTGCTGGTAATGTCCTAAAATGATGCCATCATTTTCTACCTTACCTTATTCTCTTTTTTATTTCTGAAGTAATTGTTGGAAGAACCACTTTGCTGACCCCTGCATTTTTCTCCAACAATATTGACAATGCGTATCTTTGCCAAAGCTTACAGACAAGAAGCCACCCTGGGGATTGGAGTTTCTGACTCGAGCCTCAACTGTATAGAGCAGACCACAGAATGGAGCGCCTGTTCCAAAAGCTGTGGGATGGGATTCTCTACTCGAGTCACCAATAGGAATCGCCATTGTGAGATGACAAAGCAGACTCGTCTTTGCATCGTAAGGCCCTGTGAACAAGAGATGGAACCTGCCACTGAAAAGGTATCTTCTATTGAACAGCCTTACGGAGGACAACTGCGATGGAATTGTTACAGGAGCTGTAGGTGTGAGAGGATCTAGCCTAGAAGCCAGAGTAAAATGGGGTTTGGGTCTGGGATGAGGGTGCAGGGGTGAGGGGTGCAAAGGGGTGGGAGGGAAGAGATCAGGAAAAAGCTGTACCACAGACAGGTAGACACCCTCTGTATGGCCCAGGCACTGCGGTGGGTCAGCACCAGGGAGAAATCAGAAAGGTTAAATGAAGCCACACTGGTTATCATTGAGATTACGCAGCCATTCATCTGCTCACCTCCTCTTGTGTTCAAATGTCCATAATTAAAATAGGGCAAGTTCAGAGTAAAAACAAAGAACACAGAGCTAATTAGTTGGCATTTTTATGTGCTTTTTTATATTTATAATTTTATATTTATATTATGGCATATTTTATAT
>NW_025397874.1:0-5833 GCF_016433145.1 Gracilinanus agilis | reverse complement strand
CCTTCCTTCCTTCCTTCCTTCCTTCCTTCCTTCCTCTTCGCCTTCTGTCTTAGAATGAATGTTAACTAAGTATTAGCACCAAGGCAAAAGACCTAGACAGCTGGGGTTAAGTGACTTGCCCAGGGTCACACAGCTAGGAGGTATCTTAGATCATATTTGAACCCAGGACCTTCCATCTCTAGCCCTGGCTCTCTATCCACTAAGCCACCTAGCTGCCCTTTAGATGACTTCTAGGATCCCTTCTTCCACCTCTAAACATTTGATTGCTTTGAATTCAGAATTTCATGGGTTGCTTAATAGCACCTAGGAGAGTCTCAGGACTGTCCCTTTGCCAAGAGTAGGATACTCCAAAGCCAGAGATGCAGGAGACTATCATGGGCTCCAGTACTAAAGGAGGCAGAAATTGTATAGTAGTTTCCATGACTTGAATGCTGAGGCCTGGGTTCCAATTTGTGCTCCATTATTTACTATGTGGCTTTGGACAAGTCACTTCCCTTGAGGTGTATGACCTTGGGCAAGGCATATCCTTTCTCTAAGCCTCAGTCTCTTAATCTGTGGAATTCTAGGTGCTCTCCAAAGGCCTTTTTAGCTCTAAATCCAATAATTCCTAGGAATCTCTTTCTGGTTCCTAATTGAAATCTCTTTGGCTGATGTTCTAGCCAATTTCCTCTCATTCTGTCTGCCCTGGCAATGAAGAGCAGCTGTTGCCTTCTCCATGTAATACCCCTTCAGAGACTTGAAGACAATATCCTCCCTTACCTCTCCAGCCCCTGATAACTCCTCCTTCTCTGAGCAGATCTAATGCTTATGGCTTAGGCCAGAGGATTCAGCACTTCATCCTAGAATGGTTTTCTCTGGATTATCCTTGTCTGCCCAGCTCTAGTCTAAGCTCTCGGAGAGCCAGGACAGCTCTTATTCATCCTGGTTGAGGTTTAGGTAGTAAATGAGCTGTTGGGCAGTGGGGAAAGTCCTAGACTTCGGAGGCCTAGAATAAAGAATGAGATCCACAGGATGAAGATGGGCAGCCCCTTCAAGGTCATTCAGTTCAACTTCCCCCTGTCCCAGGACAGACAGAAGATATGGGTTCAACTCACAGAGTCATGAATCTGGGAGGGAATTCCAATTCATAACACCTCTGAGAAAATAGTCATCAGATCTGTCCTTGAAGACTTCCACGGAGGGAGAATCTGCTTTTCCCCAAAGCACTTTGGGATAACTCCAATTGTTAGGAAACTTTGCCTTACTTAAAGTCCAAATTTACTCCTTTGTAGTGGACTACACATCACTCCTTGTTCTCCCAATGAGAGTCCAATTCCTCCTTTACAGGAAAATCCTTCAATTCCTTGAGGACACAACTCATGTCTCCCCTGAGTCTTCTCCAAGCTGAACATCCTTAGTTCCACTAACTGATATTTACTATTGACATAAAACTCAAGACCTTTTACCAAACTGACTGCTCTCCTCTGGATGTCTCAAACTTATCGATGTTCCTTCTAGAACATAGTTCCCTAAAATTACCCCAGACAGGGTCTGACCATTACCTCCCTCACTGTGGACGTGATGCCATTTTGAAGGAAGCCTAGAATAGTGTCAGGTTTTTAGTTACCATATTATGTCTCTGTCACTAAATATAAGCCCCTCGAGGGCGAGGACCCATTTCATTTTTGTCTTCTTATCCCCAATACCTGGCACAGTTATAGGCACTTAATAAATGACTATTGATTACTGACTGATTAAAAGCTGTGTGACTAGGGATAGGTCGCTGCCTCAGTTTTCTTTAGTAAAATGAAAGTAATGTAGTCACAAAGGTTATGTGATGGTTATATACGTTCATGAGATTTGAGATTTAGAGGGATTTCGGAGGCCACAGAATCCAACTCACTCCTACTACATATTAGGAAACTGAGGCTGAGAAGTTCATAAATTCCTAGATCTAGATCTGGAAAAGACCTCAGAGGTCATGTAGTTCAACCCATATGGGAAAGGAATCCCGCCTAGAACATCTTCAGCAAGTGTTTGTCCAGCCTCTGCTTGAAGACCTCTTTGAAATGGAAGATGCTGACTTTTGGGGGCACCCATCCAGTCCACTTTGAGACTTCTCTCATTGTTTGGAAACATTTCCTGATAAGGACCTCTTGCAATTTCCACATGTTCCTAGTTCTGCCTTTGGGGCCACAAAGAACAAGTCTGGCCCCTGCTCCATAGGACGGACAGCTACTATATCCTCCCCTCTCGCTCCTCAGTCTCTTCTTCTCCAGGCTACATAGACCGGGTTCCTTCCGGTTCCACTCAACAGGATCATCTCAAAGACTTTCCAGTGTGGACTTGCTAGACGTGCACTCCAGTGGTGTGTACCACTCTGAAAGTCCGAGGTTGGAACCATCCAAGTATGAGGACTCAGTGAAGGCCTCTTATAATTAGCAATAGAATACATGTATAACCAAATCAAATTGCTTACCATCTTCAAGAGTGGGGAGGGAATGGAGGGAGGGAGACAATTTGGATCTAATGATTTTGGAAAACATTATGTTGAAAATTATTATTACATGTAATTTGGAAAATAAAATATCTTTGAATAAAAAAATAATTAGCAATAAGAATTCTCTAAATTTCTACAGCACTTTATGGTTTACAAATTTGTCATAAATTATTGAACCTCCAGGCCTAGAGACTGGAGGCCCTGGGTTCAAATCTGACCTCAGACACTTTCCCAGCTATGTGACCCTGGGCAAGTCACTTAACCCCCATTGCCCCAAACTAATCAATTAATTAATTAATTAAATTCCAGATTACTCCAGGCTACCATAATCTCTTAAAACAAACGAACAAATGAATAAATTATTGAACCTAATCTTCACCACAATCTTATAAGGTTGGAATCATAATTGTTCTCATTTTACAGATGAGGAAACTGAGGGTCACATAACTAAGAAAAGTCTGGGGGAAGGTTTTGAATTCAAGTCTTCTTGTCTCTGAGTCCTATAGTTGCCTAGAAGTATAAAGCATCTTCTAGCTAAGATCTCTTGGACTTCTTAAAAAAATTATTTTTAAACATTTACCTTAAATCTTATAATCAATACTATGTATTGGTTCCAAAGCAGAAGGAGGTAAAGGCTAGGCAATGGGGGTTAAGTAGCCTAGATATTCTTTAAAGTCCCTTCCATCTCCAAATTCTATAAGCCTATGATTCTGTAAACATTCTAGATTCTAAGGTCCTTTCCGGGCCCAATATTCTGTGTTCTAAAGTTATTCCCAGCTCTGACATTTGTGTTCTAAGGGCCCTCCTGGCTCTAAAAAGTCTTGTGTTGTAACATTTCATGTTCTAAGGGGCTCCTCTTGTTGTGATTCACACAAGCACGGAATTAAGCTAGGAAATGTCTGAAGCCACATTTTAATCCAGGAGGACCTCCTATCTCTAGGCCTGGCTTTCTATCCACTGAGCCACTTAGCTGTCCCCTGCCATGAAATTAAATACAGGATTTTTTTTTAAACCCTTAACTTCTGTGCATTGGCTCCTTGGTGGAAGAATGGTAAGGGTGAGCAATGGGGGTCAAGTGACTTGCCCAGGGTCACATGGCTGGGAAGTGTCTGAGGCCGGATTTGAACCTAAAACTTCCCATCTCTAGGCTTGGCTCTCAATTCACTGAGCGGTTACCCAGCTGCCCCTTAAATACAGGATTTTTGAAGGATGAACAAGATCAAAGTTCTGAAGTCAGGAAGGGAAATAATTCCACTGAGGAGGAAAAATGGAAGAGACCCATTGGTGTGGGGGCACAGGGAACTCACCAACCAACTCTTGATTTCCGAAAAAGAGTGCATAGAAGATGGAAGCAAGACCAGGCAACAGAGAATGAATAGAAGAGCATGGCATGGTGCTGAGAAAATTGTCTCAGGAGTGTTAAAAGTCAGGAGGAACTAAGGCTGACAAGGGAGGCTAAAGACCACAAAAAGAAGGCTTGATTTAAAAAATATATATGTATTTGGAAAAAAAGGAAAGTCGAAGAAGGGTTATAAGTCCTTTACTTGGGGAAAATGGGGTAATGACCATTGGGGAACAGAAAGAAAATAAAGAAAAGTTGGTTTTCCCTACCAACGAGAAGAAGCTTTATGCTGGAAAAATAAAAATGGGTCACAGAGAGTTGATACCCAAGATTGGTAAGGAAATAGTTGGAGCCCAACCAGTTGTCCTTGATAAATTTCAAATGAGCTGGTCCAGATGAATTAGATCCTCAAAGGTCCCAAGCAAGGATCAGCTGAACTCAAGTTAAGTCAACAAGCATTTTTTTTTATTAGGCACCTAGTAGGTGCCAGGCACTGCGTTAAGTCCTGGGGATGCAAGGAAAGGCGAAACCAGACCAAAACAAACATAAAAAATACAAATTCCAAACCCAGCCTGTTCTCCTGCTTTCCAGGAACTCATAAGACTGATTTAAATGGGGAAGAATCAAAGGGCCAAGGGATGTTGAGTCCAGCGTAGAGAAGACTTGGGGTAAAAGGAGAGGAAAGATTGCCACATAGAAGATTTGTTGTTTTCCACGCCAGACAACAGAAACAAGAGCAATGGTGGACATTAAAAAGTGCCATTTTGGGCTGGATACTGGAAAAAACAAACAAAACCTGCCCACAGTTAAGAGTTAAGAGTCATCTGTCTACAGTGGAGTTGGCTGCTCTACCCTGAGGTCCATGGGTTCCCCATCACACGAAATCTTCAAGTGGAGGTTAGATGACCTTTGCTAGGTATGTTATAGGGGGGGCTCTCATTTAGGTACCAGCTGTACTAGGGGGACCACGGAGGCACCTTCTGACTCTGAAACTCTGTGCTTGTGTGAATCACAGCAAGAGGAGCCCCTTAGAACAGAGAATGTTAGAACACAGAGTGTCAGAGCTGGGAGAATAAGCCTTAGAACAGAGACTCTCACAGTTGGGAAGAACTTTAGAACACAGAAGATTGGAATTGGGAAGGACCTTAGAACCTGGACTATTTACAGATCATAGGCTTATAGAATTTGGAGCTGGAAGGAGCTTAAAAGAGTATCTAAGCCAATTATATCATTTAGCAGAAAACTCATGCCCAGGAAAGGGAAATGAGTTGTCCAAGATCACACAGTGAACGAGTAAATAACAATGCTAGTCTCTTTATCACAGGCATAGGAAGTTAAAAATTGCACTGAGACAATAAAGGTTAATGGGACCCTGCGGAGGCCTGTTCTTTCTCTCAGTCTTAGTCTGGAGGTTCAAAGAGAAAGCACTCCCAGACCCTTGTGTATTTAAGCACTTTGGGAGGAGGGGAGAAGACAAGTTCACCAGGCGCCAATTAGAGACCCCAGGATGTCCAGCTCCAATGGATCCCTGCCTGCTCTGGCCTAATCCAGGTTTCACACTGTCAATTATCACCTAAGACTTTAGCACCTGGAGCTCCAGGGGTGAGCAGGGCTCAAAGCCGCCCTGGTGTCCTGTCTTACTCTGGCCTTGTGCCTTTTCCTTGCTTTGGTGGCTTTTGGCCCAATGCTCCTTTTCTGGTCCTCGTCTGGGGACAAGATGCGTTTCTATTTCAAAACAATTTCTATCTACATTGACATGTGCTGAGGGCTTCTCTTTTTTTGGGAGGAGCTATGCCACTCAGTGAACCTTCTTGAGGCATGTCCTTCCAGACTTCTAGTCATCTCAGTACTGTGTGCCATCAGAGTATGAGTGTGGGGTTCCCTCTGGAAGCAAAAGATCCGTTTTAGATCCAACTCTGCTACTCATGCACAGTGTGAATGAATGAATGAAACTTTCCTTCCTTCCTTCCTTCCTTCCTTCCTTCCTTCCTTCCTTCCTTCCTTCCTTCCTT